>NW_028260368.1:4912990-4928702 GCF_056163025.1 Triticum urartu | reverse complement strand
ATTCTAATGGGAATGGAATTTCATAATACTGAAAGAGAAGAGCTAGCAATTCGGAACGCAAATTGCGTTTTAATACGTCTCACTATTCTAATTTTTTAGAAGAAATGGCCTTTATTATTTCTTTTTTTATGGGGTTAATAAATATTAACCAAATTTCATTTAAGAAATGAGAGAATTCAGAATAGCTACGAGAAAGACTAGTCCAATCCATAATGATGTACCGGAAAATACAACATTTTTATTATTTGACCAACCATCAGGAGAAGCAAATACAAGGGGTACACTAATTACTAAGACTGAGGAAGTCGCAATTAATGCAAAAAACAGCTAATTGGAAAGCAATAGTCATATTTCTAATCTCCAAGCTACCATCAAATAAGTTGACTACATATTTGATCCCTCACTTAAACCAAAATTGTAAAAAAATACAAGAAGTAGGAGGGGTTTAATCATGAATCCATTGATTCTTCTCTTTAATTCAAATTTATTACTTAAACCGCTTTTTTATTTGGATATGGGGGTGAGAAGAGATTATTTACTCTTTATTTCACAAGCGGGTATAGCGGATCCTGTATCCGTGTATACAGTATACAGAGATATATCGAAAAGGAACTTGTATCTGATATCTTTCTAGAGGCTAATAAATCTTTTTATTTTTTATATGGCTATGTTCTATTTGTAGGAGTAAAATAAGGATTAGGCTGTGGAGAGATGGCTGAGTGGTTGATAGCTCCGGTCTTGAAAACCGGTATAGTTCTAGGAACTATCGAGGGTTCGAATCCCTCTCTCTCCTTTTGCTTATTGAATACGTTTGTTTCTTTCATTTTTATTTATTTTTTTTTTCTGTCCCTTATCTTTCTTTCATAAAAAGGAATGAATGGCTCGGCTAGATGGAATAACCGAGCCAGAACAGAAAAAAAGTAGAACAGGTATAAATAAGAAAATCTTAGTTAAGAGGGTTCATGTAAAGAACAGGTTCCAAATCACGATCGATTCCCTTTTCAAAACTGCTGCAGCAGCTCGGGCTCTTCCTGCATGCCATAAATGGCCCACAAAAAAGAAGAATCCTAGAACAAAATGAGAAGTTGATAACCAACTTCTAGAGAGACATAATTAACTGCATTGATCTCGGTAGCTACGCCACCCACGGAATTTAAAGAGCCTAAAGGAGCGTGGGTCATATATTCTGCTGAGCGTCGTTCTTGCCAAGGTTGTATGTCTTTTTTCAACCTACTCAAGTCCAAACCGTTGGGGCCCCTTAGAGGTTCTAACCATGGAGCACGAAGGTCCAAAAACGCATAGTTTCCCCTCCAAAGATAACCTCCCCAGTTGGGGAACGCATTAGATATTTACCTAAACCTGTGGGTCCTTGAGCGGATCCCACATTAGCTCCAAGACGCTGGTCTCTAACTAGAAAAGTAAATGCTTGAGCTTGAGAAGCTTCTGGCCCGGTGGGTCCATAAAACTCACTCGGATAAGCTGTATTATTGAACCATACAAAACAACAAGCGATAAAACCAAAGACAGATAAAGCAGCTAAACTATAAGACAAGTAAGCTTCTCCAGACCATACAAATGCACGGCGAGCCATGCGAAGGGTTTGGTTAAAATATGCCAAATTCCGCCAAATACACAAATAAAACCCAACCATACATGCCCACCATTATATCTTCTAAATCATCTACACTAACAATCCACCCTTCTCCACCAAAAGGAGATTTTAGTAAATAACCAAATATAACACTGGGACTAAGGGTCAAATTGGTAATTTTTCTTACATCTCCCCCCCCAGGGGCCCAGGTATCATATACACCGCCAAAATAAAGAGCCTTGAGTACTAGAAGAAAAGCACCTAGACCTAACAAAATTAAGTGAATACCCAAAATTGTAGTCATTTTATTTCTATCTTTCCAGACATAACCAAAGAATGGAAAAGATTCCTCAAGAGTCTCGGGTCCCAGAAGCGCGTGATAAATGCCACCGAAGCCTAAGACTGCGGAGGAAATTAGGTGAAGTACGCCAGATACAAAGTACGGAAAAGTATCTAGAACTTCCCCCCCTGGCCCTACTCCCCAACCTAGAGTAGCTAAGTGTGGAAGTAAAATCAACCCTTGTTCATACATGGCTTTTCTGGTACGAAATGGGCCACTTCAAATAGGTTCATTGCTCCGGCCCAGAATACGATTAATCCGGCATGAGCTACATGAGCTCCAAGCAGTTTACGGACAAATTGATAAGTCTGGCATTCCCAGCCCACCAAGCAAAGCCGGTGGTTTCTTGGTCACGACCAGCTAAAACGAAAGTTCCATTAAAGAGCGTTTCCACGTGGTAGAACCTCCTCAGGGAATATAAGATTTTCATGAGGCTGATCCTGAGCTGCCATCCACGCACGAATACCCTCGTTTAAAAGAATATTTTTGGTGTAGAAAGTCTCAAATTCAGGATCTTCCGCTGCACGGATTTCCTGGGAAACAAAGTCATAGGCACGTAAGTTCAGAGCCAAGCCAACTACGCCAATAGCACTCATCCATAAACCGGTGACGGTACAAATAGCATAAAGAAATGTAACCAACGTTTATTGGAAAAAGCAACACCAAAGATTTGGGACCAAAAGCGGTTAGCAGTGACCATTGAATAAGTTTCTTCAGCTTGAGTTGGGTTAAAAGCACGGAAGGTATTTGCACCATCACCGTCCTCAAATAGAGTGTTTTCTACGGTCGCTCCATGAATAGCGCATAGCAGAGCCGCACCTAATACTCCGGCAACTCCCATCATATGAAATGGGTTCAACGTCCAATTATGAAATCCTTGGAAGAAAAGGATGAATCGAAATATCGCTGCTACGCCAAAACTCGGCGCAAAGAACCAACCAGATTGCCCCAGTGGATAAATAAGGAATACAGAAACAAAAACAGCAATTGGACCAGAGAATGAGATTGCATTATAAGGCCGCAATTGAACAGACCGAGCAAGTTCAAATTGGCGTAACATGAAACCTATTAGTGCAAAAGCCCCGTGGAGAGCTACAAAAGTCCATAGACCGCCTAATTGACACCAACGAGTAAAATCTCCTTGTGCTTCGGGCCCCCATAGTAGCAACAAAGAGTGTGCTAAACTATTGGCAGGGGTAGAAACTGCTGCGGTTAAGAAATTACAACCTTCCAAATAGGAACTAGCCAATCCATGGGTATACCAAGAAGTTACAAAAGTTGTCCCTGTAAACCAACCCCCTAAAGCGAAATAAGCACAAGGAAAGAGCAATAGGCCAGACCATCCTACAAAAACGAAACGGTCCCTTCGTAACCAGTCATCCATAGTATCAAATAGATCATTTTCTTCTTTAGGAATTCTACCAAGGGCTATAGTCATAGTGATCCTCCTATTCAATTACTTCAACCATTTCCGAGCACCTCATATCACTTTCCAAGGCATATGATAGTTTTATTATCTGTGGACGATTTCTTTCTCGTTCAATGCCCTTTTTCAATGGTCTCGAAGAGAGAAATTTCCCATTTTTATCTATGGAGTCACAGTCACAACCGAGGTCGTGGTAAATCCATGAATTTGATTCGATTTGTTTTTCTTATACTATTTATTTGTTTTTCTTATACTATAGAAATAGAAATAAATTGTTTTTCTTATACTATAGAAAGAAATAAACCTTTGAATTCAGCATTATTCCAAGACTCCTATTTCAAAGTCTATCTTTTAAGGGAAAAATGCAAATAAAAGTAACCCTTCTTTTCCCATTCCCTCTCTATTGCATGGGTGGAAGAACTAAAATAATAGAGGATTCTGAAAAAAAAAAATGGACCTTCGAAATCCAATTTTATGTGTAGCGCAAAGGAGTTGCGATTTCTTCTTATTCCTATAGAACATCTAGTAACAAGAATATGAAATCGTAAATAGCGAAAAATTCTTGTCTTGCGCGGTCTAAGTCTAAGGAAATAAAAAAAATTCGCTTATACAATTTCATCTACATCGAATTTATATATCAGAATAGCGGATAGAGGCATCATTAAAGGAGTCAGGTCTACTTACTTTATGCTTCTTTCCAATTTTATGGTGGATTTGATAAGAACCCTTTTTGCTTTCTTGATAAATAATCGACAAAAAAAGCGTTTTTTTTATATAACCTGCTTGTTTTATTATAATTATAACAAGTCCTATATGGAAATGCCCGCTAAAGAGAAAATCTATTTGATTGTCTCTCGGCCAATATCGATTTTTAGAAAGAAAAAACAAGAATTTTCTTCTTTTTTTATTAACATTAAGAAAAAAGAATATAATTAAAATGGAATTGGCAATATAATTTTTATAGACTTTTGAAAGAAAAAAAAGGGGTTTTTTGCAACCGTTATTTCTTATTTCTTGCCTATATCATATCACGGAAACCTTTCGCTTTGGAACGTGGAGAGATGGCTGAGTGGACTAAAGCGGCGGATTGCTAATCCGTTGTACAATTTTTTTGTACCGAGGGTTCGAATCCCTCTCTTTCCGCTCCCTTGGATCATTTGGGACTTTCGAATTGGAAAGAATTCTGACCCCCGGATTTTCTCATAGATAAATGTACGAAACAAATCCAATAAGAAAAAAAAAAACTGAATTTTTACTCCTCGCGTCCAGGATTCCGTCCTGGGTCATTAGATAAGAATCCAAAGATAAAGAGTGAAACAAAGAATATCACTACTGTATAAACAAAAAGTTTGAGAGTAAGCATTACATAATCTCCAAGATTTTTTTTTAAGGAATAGATTACCAGTTTTTCCTTACCACACGGATCCACTAGGATGGTTTTTTTTTATACCTAAAAATGCAAAAAAGAATTCTTGAAAAAAATTGCAAGAATTCTTTTATAATAAGCACTCTTATCAATAGCAAAAATAGGGTTAGGTGGTTAGGTATTGTGTAGGTACCTTTAGGTACCTGCTCAACCTAGGTGCAGGGGAGTAGAAAGGCTGATCCAAATTTATTGCTGTAGCTACCCATTCAATGTAGAAGAATTTAAATTTTAGAATCGAAGGTTCATAATATAAAAATATAAAACTTCTCGGCTTTTACCCATTTTAAAATTTTTTTGGAATGAACACATCATTCAATTTGGCATACAGAGTACTAAAGATTTCATCGAAAACTTACAGCAGCTTGCCAAACAAAGGCTAATAGAAAAAAGAATAGAGGTATAACAGGCATAATATCCACGATTGGATTGAAAATAGCATAAGCTTCGGGTAATTTGGCAAAGAAAAAACTAGTAGGATAAAGAACAGAATTAAAACAGATACAGGTTAAACTAAGTATATTAGGCATAACAAGCATTTCATTCTTGTAGAGTAAATAATTGGATTTTTCTTGAGTTATTTTTTTAAGGGAAAGAAGGAAAAGGCAGATTCAAAATCTTTTTTCTTCGGACTTTCCCAAACACAAAATACCTCCTTGTATTCGCACTCTCAAATGAGAGTGGAATAAATTCGACTTTCATATAATATCTTAATAGAATTCCATGTAATGATCAATGCATTTTTTTGATTCTATATTATCCGCATGTGTAGAATACTAGCAAGAGAATATCCCTCCTTTTTTATGTAATTGAAATGGTATTGACGAATAACAAATAAACATACTAGTGTTTATTAGTGTCGCATAAAACCCGAAATGGGGCGTGGCCAAGTGGTAAGGCAGCGGGTTTTGGTCCCGTTACTCGGAGGTTCGAATCCTTCCGTCCCAGATTGTTTCTGATGAAACAAACGGTGAAATCATATAGTATTCCGTACGAGACAAAAGTTTATTAAAGAGAATAATGATATCTTATTCTTTCTCAGAAAACATAATAAAGTCTTAAGTCCAGTCAAATTGACTATCTTTATTTTCATGAAAAAATGGGATCTATCAAGCACATTCAGGATATGCCTCTACTATAAAATCACTTAGTCATATTTTTTTCTTCCTTTTGGTATTCGAGTTGAAGAAGTACGAGAATTCTATAACTACCAAAAACTTTCAATCTTTTCATTGGAATAGTTTATTTAGTTATTATAGTTAATTGTTTTTGGTACTGAAAAAATATATTACTACTAGAATTCTAATTCTAGTAATTAAATTAATTAAACTTTTTTGGAGGTTGATAGTTTATTTATTGAGGAAGAGTCAATCCTTCTTTTCTCACTTCAAGATTGATCATCTCGAGCCATCCGTTGAGGGTGGAAATTTAAGAATAAATAAGTTTTAAGCAAACTTGTTTAGTCGTCTTTTTCAAACTATGTTTCATTCATATGATAGAATTTTAATATGGGTTTAAATAAATTGGATCTTGGCGGAGGCTTCCCGGATAAATACTTACTTTCTTTTATCCATATTGCTCCATAGATAGCAAGTTTTAATTAGTATAAAAAAACTAAACCAATGACTATTCATGATTCCATCCATATTGGATCAATTCTCTATACCACTTTGCAATGAAAAGAGGAATGTTTGTTATGGTAAAACTTCGTTTAAAACGATGTGGTAGAAAGCAACGTGCGACTTGAAGGACATGATCGATTGTGGATTTTGCTATCCATCATTTTCCATAGTAATGAAAATGCTCTTGGCTCGACATAGCCTGTTCTATTCGTTCCGAACCAAATTTGCGCTGGGTTTAAGTAACATAGTACACGATGGAGCTCGAGAGGACAGAATTTTTTTTATCAAGGGAAAGAATCTAGGGTTAGTGAAAACTAATAAATTAGGCCAACTTTGTCAGTCTATCCTTAATATAGAAATAAATCGAAAGGTTAAAATAAGAAGAAAGTCCAATAAAAGTATATCAGAATCAATCCCTCTTATTAGATTTCTATAGAAGAGATAAATGCTTTATCGAAGGAAATAAGAAAAAAGGGTATGTTGCTACTCTTTTGAAAGAAAAAAATAGGAATTCCCGAAGTAATGTCTAAACCCAAGGATTTCACAAATCAAAGATAAAGGATTCCAGAACAAGTAAACACAATTTTCAATTGTCTCAACAACAGAGTTGGATTAGAATAAGGAATAAAAGTCAATTCGTTCGAAATGAGACAAAGAAAAGAGTTTAAAGACGACTCAAAAATTTTGGAAGGATTTTGCCTTCGAAGTTTGTCAGGCAAAATTAGCCCACTTGAGTCATGAGTATAAATGAAATTTGTTTTTTCTGTAAGGAAATTAATGCACGTCATAGTCTAATTTCTATTATTATCGACAGAAATTCGAATCATTTTCTCGAGCCGTATGAGGAGAAAACCTCATATACGTTTCTAGGGGGGGGCGTTGTTTATCTACATCTATCCCAATAAGCTGTCTATCGAATCGTTGCAATTGATGTTCGATCTCGAAGAGAAGGAAGAGATCTTCAAAAAGTAGGTTTTTATGATCCGATAAAGAATCAAACTTGTTTAAATGTTCCAGCTATTCTCTATTTCCTTGAAAAGGGTGCTCAACCAACAAGAACTGTTTATGATATTTTAAGGAAGGCAGAATTCTTTAAAGAAAAAGAAAGAACTTTGAGTTAATTGAAGAACTAAATGAATCAAAAAATAGGATAGGAGAAGATTATTAGTATTCCTAGTTGTCTAATTATTTAGACACAATTTACCTCTTTTTTAATCCTATTTGGATTTATATTATATCGTGCCAATCCAACATAAGCCCCTATTTTATTTACTTTTTCTATCTAATTTGTTTTCTTACCATTGTATTTCCATTGACAAAGGTCTATTGAACAAATAGAATTTGTAGATAGATGGGTCTCTTTATCCTCACTCCATATTCAATTTTTCCGCCTACACTTCGCTCAAATGATAAGGGTGTTCCTCTTGCATGTATTCTCATACAATATAATATATATTTTTTATAATATATATTTTTTGTTAATAAAAATCGCTAAAAATAAGGAGAATTTGGCCATCGTGATTAGGGTCGCTCTTTTTTTAACTTTACTTTAGTGGAATTTCACCGGACCTGTTCGTTTTGGCATTTGAGTGTTTTTCATGGTCGATAAAAAAAATCTTTTGATGTCTTGCTAGTTCAATGTTTTGACAGAAGCGCGCGGTGTAATTCCATTGATTTTTGGATTTCGATCGTATCTAAGATCCTTTTTTTATCTGGGTTGCTAACTCAATGGTAGAGTACTCGGCTTTTAAGTGCGACTATGATCTTTTACACATTTGGATGAAACAACAAATTCGTCCAGACTCTTGGTAGAGTCTAGAAGACCACGACTGATCCTCAAAGGTAATGAATGGAAAAAATAGCATGTCGTAATAAAATCAATCTTTTTTGAATGGAATCCAAAATTACGATTTTCTGGGTCTAATGAATAAATGGATAGAGCCTGGCTCCAATTCTGGTAAAATAAAAAGCAACGAGCTGAACTTCCTAATTGGAATGATTCCCCGCTCTAATTAGACGTTAAAAATAGATTAGTGCCGGATGCGGGGAAAGGTTGGGTTTTCCTATGAGTGGACCCTTTATTTTTTCTTTTTTTTTTTAGAAATCCTAATTATTCTTGATTATGGATTGAATAAGGGATGTTATGGATTGAATGTGTAAAAGAAGCAGTATATTGATAAAGAGGCTGTATTCCAAAGTCAAAAGAGCGATTGGCCTGCAAAAATAAAAAACTTGTTCTGTTCTTTTTTTTTAATTAGAACAAACATAAACTAATTGGGTAGAAAAGGAGCAGAAAAAGATCTGTGGATTAGACTCCCTTTCTTTCCAGGGTTTGTATTAAAAATGCAACACCCTGTTCTGACCATATTGCACTATGTATCATCATTCGATAAACCGAGAAATGCTTCTTCTCTCTGATTCAAGTAGAAATACAAATGGAAAAATTCGAAGGGTATTCAGAAAAACATAAATCTCGTCAACAATACTTTGTCTACCCACTTCTCTTTCAGGAATATATTTATGCATTTGCCCACCATTATGGATTAAATGGTTCTGAACCTGTGGAAATAGTTGTTAGTTGTAATAACAAGAAATTTAGTTCACTACTTGTGAAACGTTTAATTATTCGAATGTATCAGCAGAATTTTTTGGATAACTCGGTTAATCATCCTAACCAAGATCGATTATTGGATTACAAAAATTATTTTTATTCTGAGTTTTATTCTCAGATTCTATCTGAAGGGTTTGCGATCGTTGTGGAAATCCCATTCTCGCTACGGGAATTTTTTTGTCTGAAAGAAAAAGAAATACCAAAGTTTCAGAATTTACGCTCTATTCATTCAATATTTCCCTTTTTAGAAGACAAATTTTTGCATTTGGATTATCTATCACATATAGAAATACCCTATCCTATCCATTTGGAAATCCTGGTTCAACTCCTTCAATACCGTATCCAAGATGTTCCATCTTTGCATTTATTGCGATTCTTTCTCAACTATTATTCGAATTGGAATAGTTTTATTACTTCAATGAAATCCATTTTTTTTTTTCAAAAAGAAAATAAAAGACTATTTCAATTCCTATATAACTCTTATGTATCAGAATATGAATTTTTTTTGTTGTTTCTTCGTAAACAATCTTCTTGCTTACCATTAGCATCTTCTGGAACTTTTCTGGAACGAATCCACTTTTCTAGGAAGATGGAACATTTTGGGATAATGTACCCTGGTTTTTCTCGGAAAACCCTATGGTTCTTTATGGATCCTCTTATGCATTATGTTCGATATCAAGGAAAGGCAATTCTTGCATCAAAAGGCACTTTTTTTTTGAAGAAGAAATGGAAATGCTACCTTATCAATTTCTGGCAATATTATTTCTGTTTTTGGACTCAGCCGCGAAGAATCCATATAAACCAATTAGCAAACTCTTGCTTCGATTTTATGGGGTACCTTTCAAGTGTACAAAAAAGTTCTTTGTTAGTAAGGAATCAAATGCTGGAGAATTCATTTCTAATAGATACTCGAATGAAAAAATTCGATACCATAGTCCCCGCTACTCTCCTCATAGGATACTTATCAAAAGCTCAATTTTGTACTGGATCGGGGCATCCTATTAGTAAACCCATTTGGACAGATTTATCAGATTGGGATATTCTTGATCGATTTGGTCGGATATGTAGAAATCTTTTTCATTATCATAGTGGATCTTCGAAAAAACGGACTTTGTATCGACTAAAGTATATACTTCGACTTTCATGTGCTAGAACTTTAGCTCGTAAACATAAAAGCACGGTACGAACTTTTATGCAACGATTGGGTTCGGCATTTTTAGAAGAATTTTTTATGGAAGAAGAGCAAGTTTTTTCTTTGATGTTCACCAAAACAACTCTTTTTTCTTTCTGTGGATCACACACTGAGCGTATTTGGTATTTGGATATTATACGTATCAATGACCTGGTCAACCCTCTTAATTAATCATTAGACGAAATTAAGAAACAGGAAAGGGTTGATAAATGATCAAGAAAAAACTTTTCTATTTTTCATTCTGAAATGTTCTTTTTATTATAATAAAGAGTAGGTGAATCAACTTACTAATTAAAAAAATTAGTAGAACTTCCTCTTTGGAATAGAAATTGGCTATTTCTACATAGGGAAAGTCGTGTGCAATGAAAAATGCAAGCACGATTTGGGGAGGGATTTTTCTCTATTGTAACAAGGAAGAATTATCTACTCCATCCGACTAGTTCCGGGTTCGAGTCCCGGGCAACCCATATAGAAAAGACCCATCAAAGTTTTTCACTTTGACTCACTTCATTTACAAATACAAAATTATTGGTTTGGTTAATTTAGTTATATGGATAGCTAATCTTTGGGCTGACTTGGTTGACATTGGTATATAGTCTATGTTATACTGTTAAATAACAAGCCTTCTATTATCTATATTCTAGTTAATACGTGTGCTTGGGAGTCCTTGCAATTTGAATAAACCAAGATCTTACCATGACTGCAATTTTAGAGAGACGCGAAAGTACAAGCCTGTGGGGTCGCTTCTGCAACTGGATAACTAGCACTGAAAATCGTCTTTACATCGGATGGTTCGGTGTTTTGATGATCCCTACCTTATTGACCGCAACTTCTGTATTTATTATCGCCTTCATCGCTGCCCCTCCAGTAGATATTGATGGTATTCGTGAGCCTGTTTCTGGTTCTTTACTTTATGGAAACAATATTATCTCTGGTGCTATTATCCCTACTTCTGCGGCGATCGGATTGCACTTTTACCCAATTTGGGAAGCTGCATCTGTTGATGAGTGGTTATACAATGGTGGTCCTTATGAGCTAATTGTTCTACACTTCTTACTTGGTGTAGCTTGTTATATGGGTCGTGAGTGGGAACTTAGTTTCCGTCTGGGTATGCGTCCTTGGATTGCTGTTGCATATTCAGCTCCTGTTGCAGCTGCTACTGCTGTTTTCTTGATTTACCCTATTGGTCAAGGAAGCTTTTCTGATGGTATG
This sequence comes from Triticum urartu, assembly GCF_056163025.1. Lineage (NCBI taxonomy): Eukaryota > Viridiplantae > Streptophyta > Magnoliopsida > Poales > Poaceae > Triticum > Triticum urartu. Next base: position 4,917,285 of record NW_028260368.1, on the reverse strand, counting down.
CCTTTAGGAATCTCTGGTACTTTCAACTTTATGATTGTATTCCAGGCAGAGCACAACATCCTTATGCATCCATTCCACATGTTAGGTGTAGCTGGTGTATTCGGCGGTTCCCTATTCAGTGCTATGCATGGTTCCTTGGTAACCTCTAGTTTGATCAGGGAAACTACTGAAAATGAATCCGCTAATGAGGGTTACAAATTTGGTCAAGAGGAAGAAACTTATAATATTGTGGCTGCTCATGGTTATTTTGGCCGATTAATCTTCCAATATGCTAGTTTCAACAACTCTCGTTCTTTACACTTCTTCTTGGCTGCTTGGCCTGTAGTAGGAATCTGGTTCACTGCTTTAGGTATTAGTACTATGGCTTTCAACCTAAATGGTTTCAATTTCAACCAATCTGTAGTTGATAGTCAAGGTCGCGTTATTAATACTTGGGCTGATATCATCAACCGTGCTAACCTTGGTATGGAAGTAATGCACGAACGTAATGCTCACAACTTCCCTCTAGACTTAGCTGCTGTTGAAGTTCCATCTATTAATGGATAAGGTTTTTCTGCTAACATATAAGAATTTTTGAAGACAGAAATACCCAATATCTTGTTCTAGCAAGATATTGGGTATTTCTGTCTTTATTTTGAATCTTTTTTTCTTCTTAATCTTTCTATTCAGAATTCAGTTAACGACGAGATTTAGTATCCTTTCTTGCATTTTCATAACTCGTGAAATGCCGAGTAGGCACGAATTCCCCCAATTTGCGACCTACCATAGGATTTGTTATGTAAATAGGTATATGTTCCTTTCCATTATGAATCGCGATTGTATGGCCAACCATTGTGGGTAGAATGCTAGATGCCCGGGACCACGTTACTATTGTTTCTTTCTCCTCCTTCATATTGACCTTTTCTATCTTTGCCAATAAATGATGAGCTACAAAAGGATTCGTTTTTTTTCGTGTCACAGCTGATTACTCCTTTTTTCCTTTTTAAAGAGTGGCATTCTATGTCCAATATCTCGATCGAAGTACGGAGGTCAGAATAAATAGAATAATGATCAATGGAAAAAAGAAAAAAATCCTTTAGCTGGATAAGGGGCGGATGTAGCCAAGTGGATCAAGGCAGTGGATTGTGAATCCACCATGCGCGGGTTCAATTCCCGTCGTTCGCCCATCGCATTATTGCAAATTCCAAAAATGCAATTTTCCATATTCCTAGTTACGTATTTACTTACGGCGACGAAGAATAAAACTATCGCTATATTTTTTCCTTTTCCTAGTTCTTCTTCCAAGCGCAGGATAACCCCAAGGGGTTGTGGGTTTTTTTCTACCAATGGGAGCTTTCCCTTCACCGCCCCCATGGGGGTGGTCCACAGGGTTCATAACTACCCCTCTTACTACGGGGCGTTTACCTAGCCAACACTTAGATCCGGCTCTACCCAAACTTTTTTGGTTCACCCCAACATTACCCACTTGTCCGACTGTTGCTAAGCAGTTTTGGGATACTAAACGGACCTCCCCAGATGGTAATCTTAAAGTGGCCGATTTACCCTCTTTTGCAATGAGTTTCGCTACAGCACCTGCTGCTCTAGCTAATTGCCCACCCCTTCCACGTGTGATTTCTATGTTATGCATGGCCGTGCCTAAGGGCATATCGGTTGAAGTAGATTCTTCTTTTCTCTCAAAAAACCCCTTCCCAAACTGTACAAGCTTCTTCCAAAGCATACGGCTTTCTAGATGTATATGACGATCTCTAGACAGATGGATCTTATATGAATCATATGATGAAGTACCACATGAGTGGATATATAGGAAAGGAATCCAAATCTGCCGAATCGCTCATGTTATGATCTTCTACATCCTAGGTCTCTGCGTTCCGTCATCTGGCTTATGTTCTTCATGTAGCATTCAGATCGAATGACTCTATGAAATTACGTCGATACTTCCACATATTATGGGTAACGTAGGAGACATCCCTATTTTCCCCCGGGGGTCTTAATTACCACTGCTTAGCTTTCAATTTGCCTCTGACCATCAAATTAAATGTGAATAACCCGTCCTCCTCTCTTTGAAACAAGGGGCGCTTCCGGTTCTGTGCGTGCTTCAAACAATTTTGTCTTCTCCATATTACCATATCTCTAGAGCCAATAATTTTCTATGAGGAACTACTGAACTCAATCACTTGCTGCCGTTACTCAACAGTTTTCTGTTGAGGTCTATCCCGTAGAGGTAGTCAAATTGGATCAGTGATCGATTTCTAGGTTTCGTCGTAAACCTAATTGGTTACTTCCAATTACGTAAATCAATAGTTCAAACCGCACTCAAAGGTAGGGCATTTCCCATTGATATAGGAACTTTTGTACCAGAAACAATAGTATCTCCAATTATAGCCCCTCTGGGATGTAAAATATATCTCTTCTCACCATCCCCATAGTGTATGAGACAAATGTATGCATTTCGATTAGGGTCGTATTCTATGGTTACGATTCTACCAGATATGTCTTTTTGATTCCGTCGAAAATCTATTTTACGGTATAGGCGCTTATGACCTCCCCCTCTATGCCTTGCGGTAATGATTCCTCTGGAATTACGACCTTTACCACAACGGTGCCGTCCATGGATCAAATTATTTCGTGGATTGGATTTCACTTGCCTGTCTACGGTTCCCTTGCGTGTGCTCGGGATAGGTGTTTTGTATAAATGTTTCGCCGTATTATTAAGTATTCTCCTTTAGTTTTTTTCTCTATCTAGAAGTGGAATAGAATAACCCGGTTGAAGGGTAATGATCATACGTCTGTAATGCATTGTATGGCCCAGAATAGGTCCTATTCTTCTACCTTTTCCAGGTAGTCGATGGCTATTCACAGCTACCACCTTAACACCAAAGAAGAGTTCGACCCAATGCTTTATTTCTGTCTTAGTGAATCCCGATTCGACATTAAAAGTATATTGATTCTTTCCCAATAAACGAAGACTTTTTTCTGTAAATACTGCGTATTTGATTCCATCCATAAATCGACTTTCCCTCCTATGCTCTGAGTTCCAGTATCGATAAGAATTCGAGTTCTTATTGTTCTTATGTTATGGTATGAATATACCATACCAATTCGTTATGTATGGATGATGGATGAGATTCCATGGATAGAGAGCCAGTTCCAATAGACTTATGGAATGTTCCCGTTCGTGTGCATCCAGCAGGAATTGAACCCGCAAATTTACCAATTATGAGTTGGGCGCTTTAACCATTCAGCCATGGATGCTTAACAGGGATCATCGTACATCGTAAATAACCAATTTTCATATAGAAAGACATATCATAGAAAAATGAAATCGAAAATATTCCGAGATGGCAAATATTCGGAGATGACTATGAAAACACCTCTCTGGATCCTCGAATTGAAAGAGAGATTGAGAGGGATCAAGAATCCTAATTCTCGCTATTTGGAATGGATCCAATTCTATTGAGTCTGACTCATAGTGATCATTTCTCTTTAGCAAAGAATGACCTTGGTTATCAAAGGATTGAACAACCGGGATCCATTTACTTATGATACCTAGTTGGCATTGATAACAAGGATCTAATGAATTATGAGTTTAATAGATCCTCTTTAGCAGAAAGACGTATATTCCTTGCTCATTATCAGACAATCACTTATTCCCAAACCTCGTGTGGGACTAATCGTTTTCATTTACCATCTCATGGAAAACCCTTTTCGTTCCGCTTAGCCCTATCGGGTATTTTAGTGATAGGTTCTGTAGGAACTGGACGATCCTATTTGGTCAAATACCTAACGAAAAATTACGATTTTCCTTTCATTAAGGTACGAGGGCTTCTTATTCCACAAGAACGAAAGCACCTTTTCATTCTTTCATATACTAGGGGTTTTTACTTGGAAAAGACAATGTTCCATACTAAAGGATTCGGGTCCATAACCACGAGTTCCAGTGCACTAGATCTTGTAGCACTTAGCAACGAAGCCCTATCCATTAGTATTCCACATAAGAAATCCATTCTAGAAAAAAATACAATTAGATTAGCTCTTCATAGACAAACTTGGGGTTTGCGAGCCAAGGTAAGATCGGCTCGGGATCATGGGACCCTTTTCTATCAGATAGGAGGGGCTCTTGTACAAAATAGACTTACTAAGTAATAACCCCATAGAATCTATCTATATAAAGATAAAGAGGCAATCGTGTCAGGAAGCGGGTTTTTCTTTGGCCAAAAGGTACTTCGAACTTGGAACGAGCATGAAGAGATTAACGAGACTTCTTTCTCTTTTGAGTTTTTCTGGCGGACCTGCCG
>NW_028260368.1:4880490-4895490 GCF_056163025.1 Triticum urartu | reverse complement strand
CGGTCAGTTGAATATTCGGGAGCAGTAATTTAATCGTTCAAATTTTTTTCTTGTTTTATTATTTTTTTAGTAGTCTTATAGTAGTCTTAGATTTTTCATTTTGATGAGCCTCGCTTTGAGGAATTCATGGAATAATCCATTTTCATGGAATAATGAATTAAGGAAGAAAGGATATGAGTCTACCGCTTACAAGAAAAGATCTCATGATAGTCAATATGGGCCCTCAACACCCATCAATGCATGGTGTTCTTCGACTGATCGTTACTCTCGATGGTGAGGATGTTATTGATTGTGAACCCATATTAGGGTATTTACACAGAGGAATGGAAAAAATCGCGGAAAACCGAACTATTATACAATACTTACCTTATGTAACAAGGTGGGATTATTTAGCTACTATGTTTACAGAAGCAATAACAGTAAATGCACCAGAATTCTTGGAGAATATTCAAATACCACAAAGAGCCAGCTATATTAGGGTAATTATGTTAGAATTAAGCCGGATAGCTTCTCACTTGCTATGGCTTGGACCTTTTATGGCGGATCTCGGCGCACAGACTCCTTTTTTCTATATTTTTAGAGAGAGAGAATTAATATATGATCTATTTGAAGCTGCTACAGGTATGCGAATGATGCACAATTACTTTCGCATCGGAGGAGTAGCCGCCGATCTACCTTATGGATGGATCGATAAATGTTTAGATTTCTGTGATTATTTTTTACGCGGAGTTGTTGAATATCAACAACTTATTACACAGAATCCAATTTTTTTAGAGCGAGTTGAAGGAGTAGGTTTTATTAGCGGAGAAGAAGCAGTAAATTGGGGCTTATCGGGACCGATGTTACGAGCTTCTGGAATACAATGGGATCTTCGTAAAGTAGATCCTTATGAGTCTTACAACCAATTTGATTGGAAAGTCCAATGGCAAAAAGAAGGGGATTCGTTAGCTCGCTATTTAGTACGAATTGGTGAAATGAGGGAATCCATCAAAATAATTCAACAAGCTGTAGAAAAAATTCCTGGAGGACCTTATGAAAATTTAGAAGTCCGACGCTTTAAGAAAGAAAATAATTCTGAATGGAATGATTTTGAGTATAAATTTCTTGGTAAAAAACCTTCGCCCAATTTTGAATTGTCAAGACAAGAGCTTTATGTAAGAGTAGAAGCCCCAAAAGGTGAATTAGGGATTTATCTAGTAGGAGATGATAGCCTTTTCCCCTGGAGATGGAAAATCCGTCCACCCGGGTTTATTAATTTGCAAATTCTTCCTCAGCTAGTTAAAAAAATGAAATTGGCTGATATCATGACGATATTAGGTAGTATAGATATCATTATGGGGGAAGTTGATCGTTGAAATGATAATAGATAGGGTAGAGGTAGAAACTATCAATTCTTTTTCGAAATTGGAATTATTAAAAGAAGTCTATGGACTGATATCGATTCTACCCATTTTGACCCTCCTTTTGGGAATAACAATAGAGGTACTCGTAATTGTGTGGTTAGAAAGAGAAATATCTGCGTCGATACAACAACGTATTGGTCCTGAATATGCTGGCCCCCTGGGCCTGCTTCAAGCTATAGCAGATGGGACTAAGCTACTTTTTAAAGAAGATATTCTGCCATCCCGAGGAGATATTTCTTTATTTAGCATTGGACCCTCTATAGCAGTCATATCAGTTTTATTAAGTTTTTTAGTTATCCCTTTGGGATATCATTTTGTTTTAGCCGATCTTAGTATTGGTGTTTTTTTATGGATTGCCATTTCAAGTATAGCTCCTATTGGTCTTCTTATGGCAGGATATAGCTCAAATAATAAATATTCTTTTTCAGGCGGTCTACGAGCTGCTGCTCAATCCATTAGTTATGAAATACCATTAACTTTTTGTGTGCTAGCAATATCTCTACGTGTGATTCGTTAACAATAGATCTTTTTCCTATAAAATCCATTAACTATTTATATTCCTTTTCTTATTTAGTATTTGGGTTGGTAAGTTAAACTAGATAGCTATATGAGTGAAACAAAACAGCTTATAAATTTGTAGTAAAAAGAAAAAATCTCATTTCCTACGTACAAGAAAAAAGTGGAAGTAAACATAAGCAGTGTAAACTCTTTATCCCAAGGTTGATATTTTTTAATTAGTCATCATATCTTGAAGCGGCCAAGAATAAAGGATTCACGATATGGAATTCCATTACTAGAATACTCCTAGTTATTACTATAACTTAATAATCCATAAGAAGAATCCACCAAAAGTTAGTGAAGGGTTAGGAACACTAAAGTACATAAAGGATTAGTAATGGAAAATCTAAAACATTAGAGATTTTTGCCCATAAAAGGAATCATAATAAGGACTTGCAATTTGTAGAAATTATCAAGTAGTACTTTCTTCGGATTCCGATCCAGAGTATGTTCCCATTCACTTGTTAAGGAAATGGCTATCAAGAACGAATTAACCCTTTATCCATTTTTTCTTTTTAAATACCCCCTCCCTGGGGAAAGAAGAATAGTAAAAAAGATATGGAGTGCACTAGAAAAAATTTTCATTATTTCCTTCCTCTATCCATATTCATGCAGAATTGCTCATGAACTAATACCCAACTCTTTCCATTTATTAATTGAATTCCTATAACAAGTAACAAGTGTTTTATTCCAAGATTAAGTTATTACTGAACAAAGAAAAATTTTCATTATATTATAAAGGATGAGATCAATTCGGAAGCGCTTTTTCTTATTCTAGCAGACGGAATTCCTTTGGTCTAATTTAGGACTTTCAAATCTATTTTATTTTATCTAATTCTATCTACGCCCCCGGGGCTAGGAACAAAACAGTCCTTTCCTTTTTCTGATCATAGAGAAGCCGTATGAAGCTAAGGTTTCATGTACGGTTTTGAAATAGCGGTGGGAACTGTGATGTTATCACCGACTATGATTATCTAACAGTTCAAGTACAGTTGATATAGTTGAAGCACAGTCAAAATACGGTTTTTTTGGATGGAATATTTGGCGTCAGCCTATAGGTTTTCTGGTTTTTTTAATTTCTTCTTTGGCAGAATGTGAAAGATTACCCTTTGATTTACCAGAAGCGGAGGAAGAATTAGTAGCAGGTTACCAAACTGAATATTCCGGTATCAAATATGGTTTATTTTATCTTGTTTCTTACCTAAATTTATTAGTTTCTTCTTTATTTGTAACAGTTCTCTACTTGGGCGGGTGGAATTTATCTATTCCCTATATATCCTTTTTTGATTTTTTCCAAATGAATAAAGCAGTTGGAATTTTGGAAATGACAATGGGTATATTTATTACATTAACTAAAGCTTATTTATTTCTCTTCATTTCTATCACAATAAGATGGACTTTACCGAGGATGAGAATGGATCAGTTATTAAATCTTGGATGGAAATTTCTTTTACCTATTTCCCTGGGCAATCTCTTATTAACAACCTCTTCTCAACTTGTTTCACTATAAATAAGATAATACAATAATAGTAAGAATATTTTCAACACAAAAGCTCTCTCAAACAAGAGAAAGAAACATATCTTTTTCATAGATATTTAGAATGAATATGTTCCCTATGGTAACTGGGTTCATGAGTTATGGTCAACAAACAATACGTGCTACAAGGTACATAGGTCAAAGTTTCATAACTACCTTATCCCACACAAATCGTTTACCTATAACGATTCACTACCCTTATGAAAAATCAATTACACCAGAGCGTTTCCGAGGGCGAATCCACTTTGAATTTGATAAATGTATTGCTTGTGAAGTATGTGTTCGCGTATGTCCGATAGATTTACCCGTTGTGGATTGGAGATTTGAAAAGGATATTAAAAGAAAACAATTGCTTAATTATAGTATTGATTTCGGAGTTTGTATATTTTGTGGCAATTGTGTTGAGTACTGTCCAACAAGCTGTTTATCAATGACTGAAGAATATGAACTTTCTACCTATGATCGTCATGAATTGAATTACAATCAAATTGCTTTAAGTCGGTTACCAATCTCCATAATGGGAGATTACACAATTCAAACAATTAGGAATTCGTCTGAAAGTAAAATAAACAAAGAAAAATCTTCGAATTCAAGAACGATTACTGATTACTAAACTTTGATTTTGTCTTTCTGTTATAAAAATCTAATAATTCTTTATTAAACTTTAAAATTAAACTATAAAGAAAAACGAAAAACTACTGCTTATTGGAAATTATTTCTTATTTTAAATCAGACTAGATTTTCGTGATATAATATAATTTATAACTATAAGTTTATACACAAAAAAATACCCTAATCCTTTTTTCCTTCCTTGAATCCTTTAGTTTTAGTCAGTTCATGAAAAATTTTATACTATTAATTTCTTTTTATCCATAATGGATTTACCTGGACCAATACATGAGATTCTTATGCTATTTGGGGGATTTGTTCTTCTACTAGGGGGTCTAGGAGTAGTATTACTTACCAACCCCATTTATTCTGCCTTTTCGCTGGGATTAGTTCTTGTTTGTATATCCTTATTCTATTTTTTATTAAATTCCTACTTTGTAGCTGTCGCACAACTTCTTATTTATGTGGGAGCCATAAATGTCTTGATCATATTCGCTGTAATGTTCGTAAATGGCTCAGAATGGTCTAAAGATAAGAATTATTGGACTATTGGAGATGGGTTCACTTCACTCGTTTGTATAACTATTGTTTTTTCACTAATGACTACTATCCCAGATACGTCGTGGTATGGAATTCTTTGGACTACAAGATCAAACCAAATAGTAGAACAGGGTCTCATAAATAATGTTCAACAAATTGGAATTCATTTAGCAACCGATTTTTATCTTCCGTTTGAACTCATTTCCATAATTCTTCTAGTTTCTTTAATAGGTGCAATTACTATGGCTCGGCAATAAGAAAACTTAGAAAAAGTACAAATTATAAGAATTGCAAATCTAAAATAAATAACTAAAGAATCACAATTTTGATTTAGTAAAATCCATCTACTGCCAACAAATACCTCCTTTTTTTTTTTTTTTTTTTTCTTTTGTTGTGTAATTGTTCTATTGTAATTAATTGAATCGGTTCAATTCTTGCCCTCATATTGAAATGAATCGAGATTGATAAGGAGTTAGTTAATGATGTTTGAGCATGTACTTTTTTTGAGTGTCTATTTATTTTCGATTGGTATCTATGGATTGATCACAAGCCGAAACATGGTTAGAGCTCTAATATGTCTTGAACTTATACTGAATTCAATTAATCTAAATCTCGTAACATTTTCTGATCTATTTGATAGTCGCCAATTAAAAGGAGATATTTTCGCAATTTTTGTTATAGCCCTTGCAGCTGCTGAAGCCGCTATTGGACTATCCATTCTTTCTTCCATCCATCGTAATAGGAAATCCACTCGTATCAATCAATCTAATTTATTGAATAATTAGACTTTTGAATAATTAGACATAGAATCCTCTAAACAAAGGCGCACATATTAAAATAAATAGAAATCAATACTATTTTCTTAGTATTATTTGAGAATATCCATTTTTTTTAGTAGATTATTGCATAGTATTCTTTTTCACTTAAATGAATTTTTGTATTTGTAATTCATTGATATTGCAATTTGAATATTGCAATAATTTATATTGAAAAGACGATAGCCAATTTATTGGCTAATTCGAATTCGTCTGTACAATTCGTAAAATTCTTTCTTATTTCTTATTTATTGTTGAAATTCCAAAATTAAAGTCTCTTGGCTCTCTTCACGCTTTCTCACAAACAGATTAAAAAATAGATTTTTTTTTTTGAAGTTTGGATAAACCATTGCTTCGTCTGGTGTCTACAATACATATGACTCATTATAGTACTAATTCATTTTACAGATCGAAAAATTTTATGTTGAAAAGAAAAATTTATAGATCCAATGTCACATTCCGTAAAAATTACGATACATGTATAGGATGCACTCAATGTGTACGAGCTTGTCCAACAGATGTATTAGAAATGATACCCTGGGGATGGATTGTAAAGCCAAGCAAATTGCTTCCGCGCCGAGAACCGAAGATTGTGTGGGTTGTAAGAGATGTGAATCTGCCTGCCCGACAGATTTTTTAAGTGTCCGCGTTTATTTAGGGCCTGAAACAACACGTAGCATGGCTCTATCTTATTGATACGTTACAAAAAACTTCACTCGAATCGTCTGATTCCTCTTTACCGAAGAAGCCTGTGCTCGAAATAATCGAGCACGGGCTTTTCTGGTCAAAACGTATCTTGTCTTTATCACTTTATCATGAGTTATTTCCTTGGTTAACAATACTTGTTGTTTTGCGATATTTGCAGGTTCATTAATTTTCTTTTACCTCATAAGGGAAACAAAGTCGGTTAGGTGGTATACTATATCTATTTGTTTATTAGAATTCCTCTAATGACTTATGCGTTTCTGTTATCATTTCCAACTGGAGGATCCCTTAATCCAATTAAAGGAGGATTATAAATGGATAGATGTCTTCGATTTCCACTGGAGATTGGGAATCGATGGACTTTCATTAGGATCTATTTTATTGACAGGATTTATCACTACTTTAGCTACTTTAGCAGCTTGGCCAATTACACGGAATTCGCGATTATTCTATTTCCTGATGCTCGCAATGTATAGTGGGGTCAAATAGGATTATTTTTCTTCGCGAGACCTTTTACTTTTTTTTATCATGTGGGAGTTAGAATTAATTCCTGTTTACTTACTTTTATCCATGTGGGGGGGGAAGAGGCGTCTATATTCAGCTACAAAGTTTATTTTGTATACTGCAGGCGGTTCCATTTTTTTCTTAATCGGAGTTCTGGGTATGGGCTTATATGGTTCCAACGAACCAGGATTAGATTTGGAAAGATTAATTAATCAATCATACCCTGCAACCTTGGAAATACTTTTATATTTTGGCTTCCTTATTGCTTATGCTGTCAAATTGCCGATTATACCCCTACATACGTGGTTACCAGATACCCATGGGGAAGCACATTATAGTACATGTATGCTTTTAGCGGGAATATTATTAAAGATGGGAGCATATGGATTGATTCGGATCAACATGGAATTGTTACCTCATGCTCATTATCTATTTTCGCCCTGGTTAGTAATAATAGGAGCGATCCAAATAATCTATGCAGCTTCAACTTCTCTTGGTCAACGAAATTTCAAAAAAAGAATAGCTTATTCCTCTGTATCTCACATGGGTTTCATAATTATAGGAATTGGTTCCATAACCAACATTGGACTCAATGGAGCTATTTTACAAATATTATCCCATGGATTTATTGGTGCTACACTTTTTTTCTTGGCAGGAACCGCTTCTGATAGAATGCGTCTTGTTTATCTCGAAGAACTGGGGGGAATATCTATCCCAATGCCTAAAATTTTTACCATGTTTAGTAGCTTTTCAATGGCTTCTCTTGCCTTACCAGGAATGAGTGGTTTTGTCGCAGAATTAGTAGTATTTTTTGGACTAATTACTAGTCCAAAATTTCTGTTAATGCCAAAAACACTAATTACTTTTGTAATGGCAATTGGAATGATATTAACTCCTATTTATTTATTATCTATGTTACGCCAGATGTTCTATGGATACAAGCTATTTAATGTTCCAAACGCAAATTTTGTGGATTCTGGACCACGAGAACTCTTTATTTTAATCTGTATCTTTTTACCAGTAATAGGAATTGGTATTTATCCAGATTTTGTTCTCTCCCTATCCGTTGACAGGGTAGAGGCTCTCTTATCCAATTATTATCCTAAATAGGTTTGCTTTTTTTTACTCGTCTGCTCTATTAATGCAGAAATAAGTAAAAAAGTATATAATGCAGAAATAAGTAAAAAAGTATAATTAGATCTATCTCGAATTTTTGAGAACCCTTTGATAAGGCGTTCAAGGGGTTCTCAAATAAAAACATAAAAGTAAAAACCTTCATTTCATGAAGGTTTTATTTTATGTAATCATTTAGGTGTTAATGTAAACGAACCATAACTATGTAAGCCTATTCCTAATAGATTTATACCAAAATAACAAATCCAAATTATAAGAAATCCTATCAAAGCTATAAGTGCAGAATTCGTACCCTTCCAATTTGGATTTGTTCTACTATGTAAATAAATTGCGAATATGGTCCAAGTAATAAATGCCCAAGTTTCCTTAGGATCCCAATTCCAATAGGATCCCCAGGCCTCATTAGCCCATACTGCTCCACAAAGAATACCTACGGTTAAAAGGGTAAATCCTAGGCTAATGACACGATAACTCCAAGAATCCAAACGCTCCGTTAATTGATATTTGTAATAATTTGGAAATGAAGGGACAGAGGTTCTTTTTAAAGCACTTCTTTTTGCATAAAAATATTTAATATCACTAAAGAAAAATGTTTTATTTAAAACATTTTTTTTCTTTTTAGAAAAGAAATGGAAATTATTTCGAAATCTAATGATTAGAATAGCGGCAGATAATAAGGATCCGCACAAAAGAGTTGCATAGCTTAATAACATCATACTGACATGCATCATTAACCACTGAGATTGTAGAGCAGGTACTAGTATCGTGGATTGATGCATTTCAGTTAAAAGACCCGATGTGGCAAAGCCTTGCGTTAAAATAGTACTTGGCGTAGTTATTGTGCTTAAATCATTTTTAGAGTTCTGTATTTTAGGAATGGTATGAAGAATATACAGGGCCCATGAAAGGAAGATCAATGACTCATATAAATTACTTAATGGAAAATGTCCCGAGGAAGCCCAACGAGAAACTAAGAATCCTGTTATAGAGAAAAAAGTAACTATCATTCCTTTTTCTGACGAATCGCGTAATCCTCCAAGTTCACGAACTAATAAGGTTATAAAATGAATCGTAATCACAATTGAAATCGTTGAGAAAGAGATATGAGTTAGTATATGTTCTAAAGTTGCAAATAGCATAAGGGGAAGGTCCCATTACAAAATTGTAAATTTCGAATTGATTTCTAATCTATTGTATTCTTTTTCAAGAATGCCGCCACTCGGATTCGAACCGAGATGCTTGAGCACTGCTTCCTAAGAGCAGCGTGTCTACCAATTTCACCATGGCGGCTAACTTCAAATAATAGGTAACTTAAAAGAATAATAGCTATTATCTTGGGAATCGTCGATATTGGGAAAGTCCATAAAATTTAGGAACATTAGAGTTTTCATTAAAATAGACTTCGTTTGGTAGTATCGTTTCCATTTTTTTTTTTTACAATAAACTCTTGCTTTGCCCAATAGAAACACAAACACTGCTTGAAAGAGTTGGAACTTCTTTTTTCTAACTTGCAATTATAGAACTAATTTTTTCTAATTAATTTCCCCTTTACATTTTGAAAATTCTTTCAATACAATGAAAAAAATCCAAAAGGGTTTCTATTTAATGATGAAATTAAAATAAAATGGATAAATAGAAAAGGCTTTTTGGATTTTTTAAAAATTTCTAGAATGAAAGTCTTTATGCTCTTATTAATAAGATTTACTAACCTTATGATTTTGGAGAAGATAGGTGGAAGTTGTAAGTCCTATTGTAAGAATACTCCACTTTTCATAATTTTCCTAATAGAATATGAGGATTCTATTAGGAAAATTATGAAAAGTTCATTGATAGGAAAAGAATACTTAGCACACAGTATACCAAACAAAACTTTTTTTTTCTTGTATATATAAGATAAGAGGGGTTTTTTGTTCTAAGAATATTGTACCGAGTAATTCGACACATAAAAGTACATTCAAAGAAGAATCCAAATTATTAAATAATTGGAATTCTTTTTTGATAAGTCAATTCATATTATTCCAAAATCTTATTATTTGTTTGTTGCCCAGAAAAACCCTTTGGTTTTGGATGCTCATTACCGCTCGAAAATGATCTTGATTTTACTAAAGAATAAGATTGTACTATGGAAAAATAAGTCTTTTTCTTCCAAATATTTTTACGAATACGCTTTTTTGACATTGAAGTACGTTTTTTTGGAACTGCCATTCAAAAAGGAAATTACTTTTTTCTAGTTGTATGTGAAAGACATCTATTGCTGCAAATCAATCCTTCTTTCTTCTTTTTATTAGTATTTATACTTAGATACTGAAAGATACTTAAATTTTGAATTATTTTTTACTTCATTTTGTCTAATGCGGATAAGACAACAAGAATTTTTTAACATTTTTTCTTTATATATTTTATACTTTTTTTTTAATAATATAGAATATATAGAAGGGTTTCTCATTTAAATCTATTTATATCTATTTATATATCAAGTATACTCCATATATAGATATATGGTATGGAAGCCTATCCCCCATATAAGATAAGACGGGGGGATAAAAAGAAGGGAAAATGAAAATAGTTAATTAAGTTCAGAATGGTATTCCATAAAGGAAAGGAATTCCAATCAAAACAAAAAATACTGAGTCTCTTAAACAAGACATTCTAAAACTTAGGTAATTTATAGTCATTAGAATTTTAGTTCTATATGAAGTAAGGACTATTCGATAATTTCTTATAAACATAGGTTTTCATTGGAATTCACTCAATCAGTTAATTATGGAACAAGAGAGCTGTTTCATCTTTGTTTTAAAGAAATATAAAAATGAATTATGAATAGAAAGTAAAATGATTCCACTTTTTTTTTTTTATTTTTATAAATATCTTTATTTAGTTAATAAAATAACTTCGTTACCTAGTTATTTTATTAACTTTTTTAATTTAACCAACTAAACCCATTCTTAATTTTTAATTATTTCAATGAGATAAATTTTGGAAAAATTAAGAATTTCAGTATTTTTTCTTATTCTTTTTATTTATTCTTTCAGAAAGAGATAAGAATTGGTTTGGTGAATCGGAAACAATTTTATAGAAAAATTGAAGTAAAAATTGAAGTAAAAATTGCAATTTCTTTTCTTATGGAACATACATATCAATATGCATGGGTAATCCCTCTTCTCCCACTTCCAGTTATTATGTCAATGGGATTTGGCCTTATTCTTATTCCGACAGCAACAAAAAATCTTCGTCGCATATGGGCTTTTCCTAGTGTTTTACTCTTAAGTATAGCTATGGTATTCTCAGTTCAACTGTCTATTCAACAAATAAATGGAAGTTCGATCTATCAATATCTATGGTCTTGGACCGTCAATAATGATTTTTCTTTAGAATTTGGATACTTGATTGACCCACTTACTTCTATTATGTTAATACTAATTACTACTGTAGGAATCCTGGTTCTTATTTATAGTGATGGTTATATGTCTCACGATGAAGGATATTTGAGATTTTTTGTTTATATAAGTTTTTTCAATACTTCCATGTTGGGATTGGTTACTAGCTCCAATTTGATACAAATTTATTTTTTTTGGGAACTCGTGGGAATGTGTTCTTATTTATTGATAGGCTTTTGGTTTACACGACCAATCGCAGCGAGTGCTTGTCAAAAAGCTTTTGTAACTAATCGTGTAGGGGATTTTGGTCTATTATTAGGAATTTTAGGTTTTTTTTGGATAACAGGTAGTTTAGAGTTTAGGGATTTGTTCAAAATAGCTAATAACTGGATTCCTAATAATGGAATTAACTCTTTACTTACTACTTTGTGTGCTTTTTTATTATTCCTTGGTGCAGTTGCGAAATCCGCACAATTCCCTCTTCACGTATGGTTACCCGATGCTATGGAAGGGCCCACTCCTATTTCGGCTCTTATACACGCAGCAACTATGGTTGCTGCGGGAATTTTTCTTCTAGCTCGACTTCTTCCTCTTTTCATATCTTTACCTTTGATAATGAGTTTTATTTCTTTAGTAGGTACAATAACACTATTCTTAGGAGCTACTTTAGCTCTTGCTCAGAGAGATATTAAAAGAAGCTTAGCCTATTCTACAATGTCTCAATTGGGTTATATGATGTTAGCTCTAGGTATAGGTTCTTATCAAGCTGCTTTATTCCATTTGATCACTCATGCTTATTCAAAAGCTTTATTGTTCTTGGGATCCGGATCCGTTATTCATTCAATGGAACCTCTTGTTGGATATTCACCAGATAAAAGTCAAAATATGGTTCTTATGGGCGGTTTAAGAAAATACATTCCAATCACAAGAACTACTTTTTTATGGGGTACACTTTCTCTTTGTGGTATTCCACCTCTTGCTTGCTTCTGGTCCAAAGATGAAATCCTTAGTAATAGTTGGTTGTATTCGCCCTTTTTTGGAATAATAGCCTCCTTTACTGCAGGATTAACTGCCTTTTATATGTTTCGGATATATTTACTTACATTTGATGGGTATTTGCGTGTTCATTTTCAAAATTACAGTAGCACTAAAGAGAGTTCCTTGTATTCAATATCCTTATGGGGAAAAAGGATACCCAAAGGAGTGAATAGGGATTTCGTTTTATCAACAACGAAGAGTGGAGTTTCTTTTTTTTCACAAAATATACCAAAAATTCAAGGTAATACAAGAAATAGGATAGGATCCTTTACTACGTCTTTTGGGGCTAAAAAAACTTTTGCCTATCCGCATGAAACGGGAAATACTATGTTATTTCCTCTTCTTATATTACTACTTTTCACTTTGTTCATTGGATTCATAGGAATCTCTTTTGATAATGGAGGAATTGGTAATGGAATAGCAGAGTTAACCATATTATCAAAGTGGTTAACTCCCTCAATAAACTTTACCCAGGAAAGTTCTAATTCTTTTGTAAATTCATATGAATTTATTACTAATGCAATTTCTTCTGTAAGTCTAGCTATCTTTGGTTTATTCATAGCATATATCTTCTATGGATCCGCTTATTCTTTTTTTCAGAATTTGGATTTAATAAACTCTTTTTACAAAGGAAATCCTAAAAAAGAATTTTTAGATCAAGTAAAAAAAAATATATACAGTTGGTCATATAATCGTGGTTATATAGATATTTTCTATACTAGGGTCTTTACCCTCGGTATAAGAGGGTTAACCGAACTCACGGAGTTTTTTGATAAGGGTGTTATTGATGGAATTACCAATGGAGTGGGTCTTGCTAGTTTTTGTATAGGAGAGGAAATTAAATATGTAGGGGGAGGTCGAATCTCGTCTTATTTATTCTTTTTTTTATGTTATGTATCTGTGTTTTTATTCTTTTTTCTTTCTTAAGTTAAGGAATTTACAACAAGTCTCTTGCAAAAATAACTATCCTATCCCCTTTCTACAATCTCTCTATATCCTTGTTACATAAGGTAAGTATTGTATAATAGTTCGGTTTTCCGCGATTTTTTCCATTCCTCTGTGTAAATACCCTAATATGGGTTCACAATCAATAACATCCTCACCATCGAGAGTAACGATCAGTCGAAGAACACCATGCATTGATGGGTGTTGAGGGCCCATATTGACTATCATGAGATCTTTTCTTGTAAGCGGTAGACTCATATCCTTTCTTCCTTAATTCATTATTCCATGAAAATGGATTATTCCATGAATTCCTCAAAGCGAGGCTCATCAAAATGAAAAATCTAAGACTACTATAAGACTACTAAAAAAATAATAAAACAAGAAAAAAATTTGAACGATTAAATTACTGCTCCCGAATATTCAACTGACCGATTAATTTCTTATAACGTACTCTATTTTTCTTTGCCAAATAAGCCAGCAAACGTCGACGTTTTCCCAAAAGTCTTCGTAGACCTCTTTCCGATGAAAAATCTTTTTTGTGTAATTCCAAATGTGAAGCAAGTCTCCGTATCTTATTGGTGAAACTGAATACTTGAAATTCAACAGAACCCCTGTTTTCTTCTTTTTCTTCTTTAACCATAAATCCAAAAATTTTTCTACCTCCTTTCTTTTTCATGTATTTTTCTGATCAGGAAAAATACAAAATTATGTCAGTTATTTTGAAGTTATTCTAATCTCGTACACACACAAATTTGCAATTATTCATCTACTACTGGAATTTGGATTTATTTTATCGATGCAAATTGGATTTGGATAGAAGGGTACATTCTTTCTAATATTTTAGATAGAAGAAATGTTTCTTCTATCTAAAATATTAGAAAGAATTTTGCTGATTTATTTATTGCTATATGCAATTTATGGAATTGATACACCATTTAATTGATATCATTTAGCAAAATGAAACACAGCATATGCATCCATCTTTTGGCTCGAGAATTTCACGGGATAGAGATATGGTATAAGAAATAGACTATTAAGTAACTCTAAATGAATTGTGGATACATCTGTATCCTTAACATACTGAAACGATTGTCATTATTCGTATCAAACCAATAGCGATTCATACAAGCTAAATCTTCTAATCAATGGTGGGCCAATAATGAATTTTTTTGCATATGTATTAAGACGCTTGGCCTGATTTCGAAATTGTCCAGAGTTTTATATGTTGTTTTCATTGCAAAATGATGGGTCTCCTTCCATAACTTTCCAATTACGAGTACGAGAATTGAAAGACATGAAAATTCTCAATTCTCTACGGCGTCTAGTAGATAGAAACAAGAAAATCAGAAGAATCTTTCTCTCTATTCACTATCATTCCGCGTCTTCGACTTCTATTAGTTTCTTTTCTTCTTTAATGCAATAGCTATAGTTTGATATAAGAATCCATTTCTCAAAGTAATGGAAACCATTCTCTTATAGGAAATGGTTCGAAAATCGCTATTCCACCTTTTAGGTATCGTGAAAAGTGATACCTGTGAAGATCGTGCATTTCAGTCAAATTCAGATCCGTTTTTCGAGTCCATGATATAATATAACCAAATTGGATAGATCTTCCACCTGTTTAGCTAAGAAAGAATAGATACAGAGGTGGATAATAGATCGATATGAAGATCATGAGCTGCCCCATAATGAAATCGCCAGTAGTCGCGAATATCTCCTTCTTCCCTAATCCAAGATTGGAGAAAGAAGATCTAAGAGGGACCTATGGAGAATGTAGTCAGAAATCCATAATAGAGTCCGACCACAACGACCGAATTAATTATCCTCATCGAGAA
>NW_028260368.1:4855595-4879990 GCF_056163025.1 Triticum urartu | reverse complement strand
TATTCAAAATTATACTATAACGCTTGATATTTATTCTTTTTTTCTAATCAGAATTAGCAATTTTATTTACTCTGACTCTATGTTCCCCTTAGTGAAATATTAATCCTCAAATTATTAACAAATAATAAAGTCTATAATGATCGAATGAAAATACCAATAAATTCTATAATTTTATTTTTTAATATCCTATAGTTAAGCATATCAAGCTAACTTTATCTTTAAGAAGTTTTAGTATTTTTTTATTTTTATAAGTATAACTTCAAATTTAGAACTAGTTAATAGCTAAGATTAATAACTAATATCTGAGATTTTACGGATTTCCTATACTATACCTATTTCTATTTGTTACACTATTTCCGTTATGTAAGCCCACTTAGCTCAGAGGTTAGAGCATCGCATTTGTAATGCGAGGGTCATCGGTTCAAATCCGATAGTCGGCTTTTTTTTCTCTATCGATGTTCTACGAACAAGAATCTCTTTTTTTCCGAATTAAATGGAGAATCCAGGATCTTTTATGTTTTTTACCTTACAATTTTGCTAGATACAAAACAATAAAATAAATAATATATATACAAAAAAAAAAGATTTTGATGAAATTCCATTTTTTGGGGTACTTTAGTTGATTTTACTCTGTTTATCCTGTAGTTTAATTCAGTTTTAATTTCGATGTATTCTGTAATGTAAATACAATGAAATTAATTGTGTAAAATGAAATTTCAATAAAATAAAAAAAGGAGTCTTCATGTCCCGTTATCGAGGACCTCGTTTAAAAAAAATACGCCGTCTGGGAGCTTTACCAGGACTCACTAGAAAAACACCTAAATCCGGAAGTAATCTTAAAAAAAAATTCAATTCTGGGAAAAAGGAGCAATATCGTATTCGTCTTCAAGAAAAACAGAAATTGCGTTTTCATTATGGTCTGACAGAACGACAATTACTTAGATATGTACATATCGCTGGAAAAGCAAAAAGGTCAACAGGCCAGGTTTTACTACAATTACTTGAAATGCGTTTGGATAATATCCTTTTTCGATTGGGTATGGCTTCAACCATTCCTGGGGCCCGCCAATTAGTCAACCATAGACATATTTTAGTTAATGGTCGTATAGTCAATATACCAAGTTTTCGTTGCAAACCCCGAGATATTATTACTACGAAAGATAACCAAAGATCAAAAGGTCTGGTTCAAAATTATATTGCTTCATCGGACCCGGGGAAATTGCCAAAGCATTTGGCGATTGACACGTTGGAATATAAAGGACTAGTAAATAAAATCCTAGATAGGAAGTGGGTCGGTCTCAAAATAAATGAGTTGTTAGTTGTAGAATATTACTCTCGTCAGACTTGAACTTAACGAAAAAAGGAAAGGTTCATAGAATTTTCTTCCCCTTCCCCTTTCCCCGAACTAAATCGCCCTAAGACCATTACCATTAATTTGTATTTTCCCATCAACTAGCTAAAATTGATTAACCCTAGGATTAGGATCCTTTTTTCTTTTTTCCTCTATGTGTATTTTACATACCACAGTAATTTGCTATAGAGAATTTCTAATTTCTATTAAATCAAAATAAGATAATATAAGATATTATATTATTGCTGGAAAAAATTGTTATTTGATTTGATACATTGTGATCCTTAACGTTGATGAATTAAGAAAAACGGAAAGAGAGGGATTCGAACCCTCGGTAAACAAAAGTCTACATAGCAGTTCCAATGCTACGCCTTGAACCGCTCGGCCATCTCTCCTACATAACTTATTATGGAAAATAAACTGAGTGAATAGCGAGTTTTCTTATTCCTGCAGTACAGGTACAACCGCAACCACTCGGGGGTTCCATAGTTCTATTGGAAAAATTCCTTTTGATCTAAGTGGAAGGATACAGGATTTTTTACTAGAAATTGCGCTCGCTATAAAATAAAAGTTTTAATTTGGGTTTTCCCGCAACTAAAGAAAAAGAAAATGGAAGAATTCTTCTTATTGCATAATAAAATAAAGAAACCTTAGAATTCCGTTTGCATAAGATACGCTACACCATACTATCGAAATCAAAAATAGGGTATGAGACAATTAATAACTTTGAAAACACGAAATAGTTGATAACATAAGTTGTTGTTCAGAAATAGGAAAGTGGAATGAAATCCAGTCTTAGTCAAATATTTCATATCTCTTCGTGTCCAAGCAGAAGGAAAAGGATACAATTTGAGCTGAGCGGAAAATCCATATCTCTCTTATCCATTTAAAGCATATGGATTTAGAGTAGAGCATATGGATCAATCTATTTATAATTATAAGAATCGAATGTGTTTGTTTTTATGTTATTTTGTGAAGGAATGAAAACAATTCTATATAGAATGGGTTGGGAATTATGCCTAGATCCCGTGGAAATGGAAATTTCATTGATAAGACCTCCTCAATTGTAGCCAATATTTTATTGCGAATAATTCCGACAACCTCAGGAGAAAAAAAGGCATTTACTTATTATAGAGATGGTGCGATTTGACTCTTTTTTTTGCTTTTTTTTAGCCCTACCTATACCTCAGTCTTACGAAAAAGAGAGGGGGGTTGGCATAGAGAGAACCAAATTTGTAAAGCAAACAAACCCACGCTTCGGGAAGGTGAGGCGAACTAACAATTCCTTCCGTCGTGTATCCTCGATTGATGCGGCTTCAGATACTTCAATTGTAGATTTGAGTATTGAGCGAAAGGTTACACCTACAGGATATGGTATGGTATGGATTACAGGCCAATCCTACTCTATTAGTATCCGTAGGCAGCATAGGGGAGAAAAGCACTACACCTAGAAATAGGAATCAACAAGAGAAAAACTTTGTTAGAAATTACCCCTTTCCTGATCGGTATCAGGGCTGGGAAGAATGGTTGGGATAACAAACAACCATCAGGTTTGTACTTTGGATACCCCTATAACCATCAAAGATCGTTGAAGTAGCTAATTCCTCTAAATAGGAGGCGTTGAGAACAAAGAAATTATTGGAGCTATCGTTTTCCTCTAGCATTAATAGAATTCATTGGTGTTAAGAAAAACCTCTTGTGGGAAGGTTGGCTAGAGATTTCTTGGAAAAATACCAGCCCCTTTCGGTTCATAATGAGACGGGACTAATTCTATTTTGATTCTATAGATTATTTCGCTTAGTACTATTATGTACAGAAGGGAGGAGCCGTATGAGATGAAAACCTCATGTACGGTTTTGGAACGGAGATTTTTTGAATAGAATGAACGACCGTAACGGATGTTGGCTCAATCCGAAGGAAATTATGCGGAAGCTTTGCAAAATTATTATGAAGCTACGCGACTAGAAATCGATCCCTATGATCGAAGTTATATACTCTATAACATAGGCCTTATACACACAAGCAATGGAGAGCATACAAAGGCTTTGGAATATTATTTCCGGGCACTAGAACGAAACCCCTTCTTACCGCAAGCTTTTAATAATATGGCCGTGATCTGTCATTACGTGCGACTATCTCCACTATAGAAAGAAAAAAAAAAAAGAGAGGATCAAATTTTCTAGTAAATACTAGAAAAAAAGGGCTTTCTACATAGGGATCGTAAAAACAACGATTTTTCCCTATCAGCTGTAGGAAGGAAGGACACTTCACGAGAATCAAAAAACGAAGAAAGTATGGCCTATACTACTACTCTATGGATAAAGTTTCTCAAATTGATAGAGAAAGCACCGTAAAGATCAATTAGTGAGCGACTGGGTCGATACAACTAAAAAAAACTGCTTACTTATCCCATGATATGGGGCAAAATTTAGGAATCCGCTTATGTAATAGAGCCGATCCACTAAGGGATTAAGCAGCGGTGTAGTATCAGATCCCAAAGATAGTAAGTTCTTTTTTCTTTCTTATGGAAAAAAGTCTTTTTCAAGGATTCTATAGAGATTTCATATATGAAACCGGGATAGTTACCTCTCAGAAAATTTGAACGAAGGCTCTATATCTATCTATGCTTCATTCTTCTGAAGGTGGGAAAAAAGATCAAACTGATTATTGATAAAAATTAGGGTTTGAAACTTAGGTAATTAATTTCTTCTGCTTAACCCAAGAACAAATTGGATCGATTTTTGATAAATCGAATTCAGTTAAGATAGGGGAAATTCAGATAGCAATTTCTGAGCCGTATGAGGTAGGAAACTCTCAAGTACGGTTCTAAGGGAAGGAACTTCCTATTCCGACCGAGGAGAACAGGCCATTCTACAGGGTGATTCGGAAATTGCGGAAGCTTGGTTTGATCAAGCTGCTGAATATTGGAAACAAGCTATAGCGCTTACTCCGGGAAATTATATTGAAGCACAGAACTGGTTGAAGATTACGAAGCGCTTTGAATTTGAATAAGACCATGCTCCTTCTTTTTCATAAAATGGGTGGTTTGGTTGTTGATCCATTAATCAAATAAATTAGGTCGTAAGATCGAATCAAGAATTTCATTATATCCATTTCTTATACCTTCTATTTTATATGATATTTCATAAGAATAAACCATAGGGATAGGGTCTAGAATAGAAGTAATAAAGTGAATAAAAAGAGGGGGCAATCTAAATATTGCTAATATATTAGGACCATCTTATTAATAATTCTAATGAGTTATCTTGGAATTTAGAATCAAATAAAAAACCCTATATTATGCTCAAGGAAAGTAGATATAGATAGGAGCTTATGCCCTCAAAAAAAATACACTAGTTTCTTAAATTAAAAATAAAAAAGATTTTTTTCTTACGTCGAGAAATATTTGTTTTTCAAGATAAACAATGTCCGTTAGGCACCTAATCTTTATGTCATAATAGACCCGAACACTTGCCTCGGATTGACTTCAATATATAATTGCTCCAGTGAATAACTAAAAAAAAAATAGAAGGATGGTAGATAGTAAAGAAAAGAACTAATCACAATATCTATCTTTCAAAATCTATCTTTCAAAATCTATCTTTCAAAATATATATCTTTCAAAGATTCACTAAAAAGACAGTTGGCGGGTCTCTTTGTATGTCTTGTCCGGAAAGAGGAGGACTTAATGATTATTCGTTCGCCGGAACCAGAAGTAAAAATTGTTGTGGATAGGGATCCTGTAAAAACATCTTTTGAGGAATGGGCCAGACCCGGCCATTTCTCAAGAACACTAGCTAAGGGCCCTGATACTACCACTTGGATCTGGAACCTACATGCTGATGCTCACGATTTCGATAGTCATACTGGTGATTTGGAGGAGATTTCTCGAAAAGTCTTTAGTGCTCATTTCGGGCAACTTTCCATTATCTTTCTTTGGTTGAGTGGCATGTACTTTCATGGCGCCCGTTTTTCCAATTATGAAGCATGGCTAAGTGATCCTACTCACATTGGACCCAGTGCTCAGGTAGTTTGGCCTATAGTAGGGCAAGAAATATTGAATGGTGATGTAGGCGGGGGTTTCCGAGGAATCCAAATAACCTCTGGTTTTTTTCAGCTTTGGCGAGCATCTGGAATAACTAGTGAATTACAACTCTATTGTACTGCAATTGGTGCATTGATTTTTGCAGCGTTAATGCTTTTTGCTGGTTGGTTCCATTATCACAAAGCCGCTCCCAAATTGGCCTGGTTCCAAGATGTAGAATCCATGTTGAATCACCACTTAGCGGGATTATTAGGACTTGGGTCTCTTTCTTGGGCGGGGCACCAAATTCATGTATCTTTACCAATTAACCAATTTCTTGACGCTGGGGTGGATCCTAAAGAGATACCACTTCCTCATGAATTTATCTTGAATCGGGACCTTTTGGCTCAACTTTATCCTAGTTTTGCCGAAGGAGCAACCCCTTTTTTCACTTTAAATTGGTCCAAATACGCAGAATTTCTGACTTTTCGCGGAGGACTAGATCCAGTAACCGGTGGTCTCTGGCTGACCGATATTGCGCACCATCATTTAGCTATTGCTATTCTTTTCCTAATCGCAGGTCATATGTATAGGACCAATTGGGGTATTGGCCATGGACTTAAAGATATTTTGGAGGCTCACAAGGGCCCATTTACAGGACAAGGCCATAAGGGTCTTTATGAAATCTTAACAACGTCATGGCATGCTCAATTATCTCTTAACCTAGCTATGCTAGGCTCTACAACCATTGTTGTAGCTCATCATATGTATTCTATGCCTCCCTATCCATACCTAGCTACTGACTATGGTACACAACTTTCCTTGTTCACACACCACATGTGGATTGGCGGATTTCTAATAGTCGGTGCTGCTGCACATGCAGCAATTTTTATGGTAAGAGACTATGATCCAACTACTCGATACAACGATCTATTAGATCGCGTCCTTAGACACCGCGATGCAATCATATCCCACCTTAACTGGGTATGTATATTTCTAGGTTTTCACAGTTTTGGCTTGTACATTCATAATGATACCATGAGTGCTTTAGGCCGTCCACAAGATATGTTTTCGGATACTGCCATACAATTACAACCTATCTTTGCTCAATGGGTACAAAATATCCATGCTACTGCGCCTGGCGTAACAGCTCCTGGTGCAACAACAAGTACTAGCTTAACGTGGGGAGGCGGCGAGTTAGTAGCAGTAGGTGGCAAAGTGGCTTTGTTACCTATTCCATTAGGAACCGCAGATTTTTTAGTCCATCACATTCATGCATTTACCATACATGTGACTGTATTAATACTTTTGAAAGGTGTTTTATTTGCTCGGAGTTCCCGTTTGATACCCGATAAAGCAAATCTAGGTTTTCGCTTTCCTTGCGATGGGCCTGGCCGAGGGGGAACATGTCAAGTATCCGCCTGGGATCATGTTTTCTTAGGTTTATTCTGGATGTACAATGCAATTTCGGTAGTCATTTTCCATTTCAGTTGGAAAATGCAGTCGGATGTTTGGGGTACTATAAGTGATCAAGGGGTGGTAACTCATATTACAGGGGGAAACTTTGCACAGAGTTCCATTACGATTAATGGGTGGCTTCGAGATTTCTTGTGGGCACAGGCATCGCAAGTCATTCAGTCTTATGGTTCTTCATTATCTGCATATGGTCTTTTTTTCTTAGGTGCTCATTTTGTCTGGGCCTTCAGTTTAATGTTTTTATTCAGCGGCCGTGGTTATTGGCAAGAACTCATTGAATCTATCGTTTGGGCTCATAACAAATTAAAAGTTGCTCCTGCTACTCAGCCTAGAGCCTTGAGCATTATACAAGGACGCGCTGTAGGAGTAACCCATTACCTTCTGGGTGGAATTGCCACGACATGGGCATTCTTCTTAGCGAGAATTATTGCAGTAGGATAGTGGCTAGGAGGATTTGAAAGGCATTATGGAATTAAGATTTCCCAGGTTTAGCCAAGGCTTAGCTCAGGACCCCACTACTCGTCGTATTTGGTTTGGTATTGCTACCGCACATGATTTCGAAAGTCATGATGATATTACTGAAGAACGTCTTTATCAGAACATTTTTGCTTCTCACTTTGGGCAATTAGCAATAATCTTTCTATGGACGTCCGGAAATCTGTTTCATGTAGCTTGGCAAGGAAATTTTGAATCATGGATACAGGATCCTTTACACGTAAGACCTATTGCTCATGCGATTTGGGATCCTCATTTTGGTCAACCCGCTGTGGAAGCCTTTACTCGAGGAGGTGCTGCTGGTCCAGTGAATATTGCTTATTCTGGAGTTTATCAGTGGTGGTATACAATAGGATTACGCACCAATGAGGATCTTTATACTGGAGCTCTTTTTCTATTATTTCTTTCTACGCTGTCCTTAATAGCGGGTTGGTTACATCTACAACCCAAATGGAAACCAAGCCTTTCGTGGTTCAAAAACGCGGAATCTCGTCTCAATCATCATTTGTCAGGACTTTTCGGGGTAAGTTCTTTGGCTTGGACAGGACATTTAGTTCATGTTGCTATTCCCGCATCCAGGGGGGAGTACGTTCGATGGAATAATTTCTTAGATGTATTACCCTATCCCCAGGGGTTGGGACCCCTTTTGACGGGTCAATGGAATCTTTATGCCCAAAACCCTGATTCGAGTAATCATTTATTTGGTACCGCTCAAGGAGCGGGAACTGCCATTCTAACTCTTCTTGGGGGATTCCATCCACAAACACAAAGTTTGTGGCTGACCGATATGGCTCACCATCATTTAGCTATTGCATTTATTTTTCTCATTGCCGGTCACATGTATCGAACTAACTTCGGAATTGGGCACAGTATTAAAGATCTTTTAGAAGCGCATACTCCTCCGGGGGGTCGATTAGGGCGTGGGCATAAGGGCCTTTATGACACAATCAACAATTCGATTCATTTTCAGTTAGGTCTTGCTCTAGCTTCTTTAGGGGTTATTACTTCCTTAGTAGCTCAACATATGTACTCTTTACCTCCTTATGCATTCATAGCACAAGACTTTACTACTCAAGCTGCTTTATATACTCATCACCAATATATTGCAGGGTTCATCATGACAGGGGCTTTTGCTCATGGAGCTATTTTTTTCATTAGGGATTACAATCCGGAACAGAATGAGGATAATGTATTGGCAAGAATGTTAGACCATAAAGAAGCTATCATATCTCATTTAAGTTGGGCTAGCCTCTTTCTAGGATTCCATACCTTGGGCCTTTATGTTCATAACGACGTCATGCTTGCTTTTGGTACTCCAGAAAAGCAAATCTTGATCGAACCTATATTTGCCCAATGGATACAATCTGCTCATGGCAAGACGACATATGGGTTCGATATACTCTTATCTTCAACGAATGGCCCCGCTTTCAATGCGGGTCGAAGCCTATGGTTGCCCGGATGGTTGAATGCTGTTAATGAGAATAGTAATTCGCTTTTCTTAACAATAGGACCTGGGGATTTCTTGGTTCATCATGCTATTGCTCTAGGTTTGCATACAACTACATTGATTTTAGTAAAGGGCGCTTTAGATGCACGCGGTTCCAAATTAATGCCAGATAAAAAGGATTTTGGATATAGTTTTCCTTGTGACGGCCCAGGGCGCGGCGGTACTTGTGATATTTCTGCTTGGGACGCATTTTATTTGGCAGTTTTCTGGATGTTAAATACCATTGGGTGGGTTACTTTTTATTGGCATTGGAAACATATCACATTATGGCAGGGCAACGTTTCACAATTTAATGAATCCTCCACTTATTTGATGGGATGGTTAAGAGATTACCTATGGTTAAACTCTTCACAACTTATCAATGGATATAATCCTTTTGGGATGAATAGTTTATCGGTATGGGCGTGGATGTTCTTATTTGGACATCTTGTTTGGGCTACTGGATTTATGTTCTTAATTTCCTGGCGGGGGTATTGGCAGGAATTAATTGAGACTTTAGCATGGGCTCATGAACGCACACCTTTAGCTAATTTAATTCGCTGGAGAGATAAGCCCGTGGCTCTTTCCATTGTGCAAGCAAGATTGGTTGGATTAGCTCACTTTTCCGTGGGTTATATATTCACTTATGCAGCTTTCTTGATTGCCTCAACATCAGGCAAGTTTGGTTAATTTAGTTTGTTTTTTTGTACTGTATCAGCACCTAGTTCATTACTCTTGATAGAGAGGGAGGATCTGCCTTTTTAGATTTCTTTTTCTATTTATTTTTCCATCTAGGATTAGAACCGTATACTTGGTAATAATAGCAACGACACATTATGGCAAAAAAAAGTTTGATTCAGAGGGAGAAGAAGCGGCAGAAATTAGAACAGAAATATCATTTGATTCGTCAATCTTTAAAAAAAAAGATAAGAAGCAAAGTTTCTCCCTTGAGTTTGAGTGAAAAAACGAAAATGCGAGAAAAATTGCAATCCCTACCGCGTAATAGTGCACCTACACGCCTTCATCGACGTTGTTTTTTGACCGGAAGACCTAGAGCTAACTATCGACATTTTGGGCTATCCGGACACGTACTTCGAGAAATGGTTTATGAATGTTTGTTACCGGGTGCAACAAGATCCAGTTGGTAAGGATAAAATACCCTTTCGTATTTGTATGGATTTCTGGAATTGATAATCATAGAGGAGCCCTCTTTACCATTCTGTATAAATGGACTATTCTATTTGTATAGATATTGGTAGAGGGGCGTATCCAACCCTCTTTTATCCACTAGTTACCCCTCTTTAGTTTAAGAGTATAGAGCAGTTTGGTAGCTCATAAGGCTCATAACCTTGGGGTTGCGGGTTCGATTCCCACTACCGCCTCCATACTCCTTCTTTATGATATATGCATGATATAATATATACATCATGCATTTGTATCTGGATTTTTTGATTTCCTAAAAGAGTTTTGGTCTAACAGTTTTTTCTCGGAAGAAGCAAAAAAATAAAAGAAAGAATAAAATATGAAAGAAAAGCGTCCATTGTCTAATGGATAGGACAGAGGTCTTCTAAACCTTTGGTATAGGTTCAAATCCTATTGGACGCAATCTTATTTCTATCTATTCTTTAAATAACTATACTAAACTAAAAACAAAGAAAACTTTTTTGCATGATTCAAATGAAAAAGCTTTCTCAACGATTCCTATTCTACTAACAAGAGTAGACATGCAAAATTTATTTGTTACTGAAGAGAAAACCGTTCCAGCTGTTCCTGAATAGCTTCCTTCAAAAGGATTTCCGCTTGCTCGGTGAATGTCTTGCTAGAAGATATAATTTCTTGGAATTGAGGTTTAGTATCTTTTAGATGTTTACGTAACTCATCCAGAAATTTATTTACCTGTTCAATTTCTAACGAATCAAGATATCCTCTTGTTCCGGTATAAATAGTAGCTATCTGCTCTTCCACTGGGAGAGGATTTGCCTGGGATTGTTTAAGCAATTCCCTTAATCGTCGACCCCTTGCCAATTGATTCTGACTTGTTTTATCGAGAGCAGAGGCGAATTGTGCAAAGGCTTGTAACTCTGCGAATTGCGCTAGTTCCAATTTTGATTTGCCAGCTACTTGTTTCATGGCTTTAATTTGAGCCGCGGATCCTACTCTGGAAACAGAAATACCCACATTAATAGCGGGTCGAATTCCGGCATTGAATAGATCCGCAGATAAGAATATTTGTCCATCTGTAATGGAGATTACATTAGTAGGAATATAGGCGGAAACGTCTCCAGATTGAGTCTCAACTATTGGTAAAGCGGTCATACTTCCTTCGCCTAAAAGAGAATTTAATTTAGCGGCTCTTTCTAAAAGGCGTGAATGCAAATAAAAAACATCCCCTGGATAAGCCTCACGTCCGGGAGGTCTTCTTAATAGAAGGGACATTTGGCGATAAGCTTGTGCCTGTTTGGAGAGATCATCATAAATTATTAAAGTATGCCGTTCGCGGTACATAAAATACTCAGCCAGGGCTGCTCCCGTATAAGGAGCGAGGTATTGTAATGTAGCAGGTGAATCCGCCATTTCAGCTACTACAATAGTGTATTCCATGGCCCCCTCCTCATGGAAAGTAGTTACTACTTGAGCTACGGAGGATGCTCTTTGACCGATAGCTACATAAACACATATTACACCTTGCCCTTTTTGATTGAGAATTGTATCTGTGGCTACTGCTGTTTTGCCAGTCTGTCTGTCCCCAATAATTAACTCTCGCTGACCGCGCCCTATAGGGATCATCGAATCGATAGCAATAAGCCCTGTTTGAAGAGGTTCGTATACGGAACGCCTGGAAATTATACTTGGAGCAGGAGATTCAATTAAGCGAGATTCGGAAGCTATAATTTCGCCTTTCCCATCAATAGGTTTAGCCAGAGCATTTACAACACGACCCAAGTAAGCCTCACTCACGGGTATCTGAGCAATTCTTCCTGTTGCTTTTACAAAACTTCCCTCTTGTATCATCAACCCATCGCCCATTAATACAATCCCAACATTTTTGGATTCCAAATTCAGAGCAATACCCCTAGTACCTTCTGCAAATTCGACTAATTCACCTGACATTATTTCACCAAGACCTATAATACGAGCAATCCCATCCCCCACTTGAACTACGCGACCTATATTCTCAATCCCTACTTGTCCTATTATATTGTTCAATACGTTCGCGGAGAATTTTATGAATTTCGTCGACTCGAAGGGTTGCCATTAGTGTTTCTTGACTCTTTTTTCGGAAGCAAGGGGAAAAATAATGCCTAAATTCTAAACGAAAGTAGAAGTTCAAGGCCTAATTAATTTAATTATTTCTTCCATTCCAGGGACCCGAGAATGCCAATATTAGCACGAATCGTACGGAAATGTAACTCGGTATTCAAACAACTATTCAGAGTTCCTAGAGCTCCTTGTACGGCCTGTTGGAAAACCCGCTGTCGGACCTGATTCATTGCCCTTTGTTTTTCAAAATAAAGGGTTTCGTTTTTAGACTTTTCCAATTGTTCCAAACTAATAGAAGTAGCATTAATCAAATTTGCTTTTTCTCGTTCTATCTCAGAGTATCCATTCATTCGATACTCATCCGCTTCTAGTTCGACTTTCTGTAATCGAATCCGAGCTTTTTCGAGTTGCTCAATGGTCCCTCTACGCAATTCTTCTGAATTTCGAATAGTACTCAAGATCCTCTGTTTTCGATTATCTAATAAATCTTTTAATGAAAGTAGATTATTTTGTAAGTTTACAACTTTTATGATCTCTTCCCGAACCAAACATGAATCTTTCGATTCATTTGGCTCTCACGCTCCTTTTTTTTTTTCTATAGCTATTTCCATATCTTTTTTTTAAGTAATGAGCCTATCCTCTATCTTCTTTTTTATGTTTATATTTCAATATACCGAAACCTATATAAGACTAGATAAATATTAAGAGGACTCTTCCGCCTAGATAAAAATATATCATGGTCAGCAAAGTTGTTTCTTTATTTTTATTTGCCCTCTAGTTAATAATTTCAATTTCATTAAGAAAAACTAACTAAATAAATGGAAAATGAAAATTAATAGAATTCTTTTTTATTTTTTTTTTCTTCAAATCCAAAAAATTTCTCTTTTTTATACATAGGTCGTCGATTCGGCATTGGTTAAAAAAGGGCAGGGTGCCCCCTTTTTTTTCTAGTAAATAGTTCAAACCATTTTATCGATATGAGTGTTCTATATCAGATAAATTTTACATTAGCTATTTCCCGTTTAAATTGGTACTAATACTAATATAGTTGTAGAAAGAGTACCTCTTTTTGCCTGGACTTCAAGCAGTTTAGCTTTAACCGTGTTAATGGTCTCACATTCTTGGTTTATAGAGAATCAAAGTTGATTTACCAATGAGTCGCGAAATGCTATGGTTCTTCCATATGATTTCTGAATTTATTCAGAAGTAATTCGTCGAGATCGTGCACCCTTTTCTTATTTATCCGAAAAATACTAAAAAATATTATAAAGTGCAGCCGGATAGATCCAATCTATTCTTGAAATAGACAACTCGCACACACTCCCTTTCCAAAAAAAATCAAAACACCAACCACTACAGTTAGATTTATTAGATTTGTTGCTAAAATATCGGTATTAAGCCCGAAACTGCCAGCGGATGGCCAGTGAGCTAAAAAAACGAAAGAATGGGTTACATTTTTCATATGCTCTCCTCTTATAGATAGGACGAACAAAGAACAAAGTTTTTCGATCACTTACTTCGCTCGCCCTTTTTTGATCGGTTTTTTTAATGCAAATAGATTCAATCTAGTAATTTCTTTTAGATTAAGTCTTACGTCTTGTTTGACCGGTGAAAGACTTCCTTTGTTGAAATGTTCTGTTCCCAAAATTCCTAAAATAAAAGGAAAAAACTTTCCACTTTCCTAAACTAAGGACGGGAAATAAGAAGGTGAGCATATCTTCTAAATTAATAATACTCAACTCAGCCCTTCCTAGAATGGGGTATTATCTGTCCCGATAAATAGATAATTCCAGGAGTAATAAATAGGAGTAAATTAAATAAAGTATTGATATAATTGGAATTGTGGAAGCAAATACCAATTTACTAAAAAAAGAAAAAAGTATCTAATCGAAATCGAAAGAATTTTTTTTTTAAGATTAAACAAAAGGGTTCGCAAATAAAAGCGCTAGTGCCACAACTAGTCCATAAATTGTTAAAGCTTCCATAAAAGCTAGACTAAGCAATAAAGTACCTCGTATTTTACCTTCTGCTTCTGGCTGTCTCGCAATACCTTCTACAGCTTGTCCTGCAGCAGTACCTTGACCAACTCCAGGTCCAATAGAAGCAAGCCCTACGGCCAATCCAGCAGCAATAACAGAAGCAGCAGCAATTAGTGGATTCATGGTGAGTAGTTCCTCGTGTCAAAAAAAAGAAATGGTTAAGGATACAATCAACCAATAAATTCTTACTTCTAAGCTCTATTGGGGAGAAGTAAAGTAACTAAAAAGTACAAATTGAAATCAAATTGAAATGATAATGTGAATTGTCCGAACTACATAGAAGGGAATTCCATATCCATATATCGGATTAGATAATGAATCTAACCTAGGAATATATAATATAATATCCTATATATATACATTTGTTTCTTCTATTTTGTTTGCATATTTTCTCATTTTCTATTGAATCGGATTCTAAAATCATTGCTTAAAGTGGAAACCTGCATAAAAGAGGACTCCACTTATAGACATTAAGGATATTATAGTATAGATCTAGCCTGACTCCACCCTCCTTAATGCATATATACTTTGAAAATTCCATAATATAGTCTATTCTATTCTCTCTCCTACAACTCTAGGCTATATATTCATACGCATTTCTAACTATTTTTTTGCAACCAAGCAGATTATCTGGAACCATGCATGAATTGAGCTAAGCTGCAAAAAAAAAAAATACTATTTCCAAAAAGAGTCAATTCAATGATGACCCTCCATGGATTCACCTATATAGGCTGCGGCTAATGTTGCAAAAATAAGAGCTTGAATACCGCTTGTAAATAATCCAAGAAACATGACCGGTATAGGGATTACTAAGGGGACTAAAGAAACAAGAACAACAACGACTAATTCATCCGCCAATATATTCCCGAAAAGTCGAAAGCTAAGCGATAATGGTTTTGTGAAATCTTCTAGGATGTTAATTGGTAAAAGGATTGGAGTTGGTTTAATATATTTCTCGAAATAGCTCAATCCTTTTTTGCTAAGACCAGCATAAAAATATGCCGCTGACGTGAGTAAAGCTAAAGCAACAGTAGTATTTATATCATTCGTGGGCGCTGCTAATTCCCCATGGGGTAACTCTATAATTTTCCAAGGTAAAAGAGCACCCGACCAATTCGAAACAAAAATAAAAAGGAACATAGTTCCAATAAAGGGAACCCAGGGACCATATTCTTCTCCAATCTGAGTTTTGCTCAAGTCTCGAATAAACTCAAGGACATATTCAAAAAAATTCTGACCGTCGGTCGGGATGGTTTGTGGATTCCGAACAGCTATGACAACTGAACCTAGCAAGATAGTAATTACGACCCAAGAAGTGATGAGTACTTGGGCATGAATTTGGAAACCTCCTATTTGCCAATAGAAGTGTTGGCCTACTTCTACACCCGATATATCGTATAACCCCTTGAGTGTTTTAATGGAACAAGGTATAATATTCATATTGTCCTCTGATAAAAATTGAACTTCAAAAAAGGAATTCTTTTGATTCAACCATCTCTTTCTCAACTCAGCAACTTGAAGTATTAATCTTATATTTAGGATACCAAGAAAGCACATCAGATCATAATATATATCAATACCCTCTAATATATATCAATATTCCCCTTCTTTTTTCTATGCAAAAAAAATTCTATGCAAAAAAAAAGATATAGTAAAGTAAGTGATTCCATAAATTTACGCAGTTGCCCAAGAATTCACTATATATTCTTAATCAACGATTTCTTATATAGAGAGAACGGCCCTCACAAATTGAAAATACTAATTTGTTAAGAATCAATCGAATTGAAGTCATAGTGTCATCGTTGGCTGGAATCGATATATTCGCGAGATCCGGGTCACAATTTGTATCGACTAAAGAAATAGTAGGAATCCCCAAAATGGCACATTCCCGAAGAGCTATATACTCTTTTTGCTGATCAAGGACGATCACAATGTCTGGCAATCTCGTCATATATTTGATCCCGCCGAGATACCTTTGCAAAGTAGATAATTTTCTCTTCAAGATTGCCACATCTCTTTTTGGGAGATGGTGGAATTTTCCCATTTTTTCTTCTGCTCTTAAGTCTCTAAATTGAGAAAGTCTAGTTTTCGTAATCGACCAATTCGTTAACATACCACTGAACCACTTTTTATTAACATAATGACAACGAGCCCTTATTGCAGCTGATGCTACTAAATCTGTTGCTCTTTTTTTGGTACCAACAATTAAGAAACTTTTTCCCTGACTTGCTGCATCAAAAACTAAATCACAAGCTTCTGATAAAAAACGAGCCGTTCTAGCGAGATTTATAATATGAGTACCTTTACGCTTTGCCGAAATGTAAGGGGCCATTTTAGGATTCCATTTCTTAATACCATGACCAAAATGAACTCCTGCTTCTATCATCTCTTTCAAATTAATGTTCCAATATCTTCTTGTCATTTTTTCCACACTTCCTTTTTTTTAATCCTACCATTCCATTACGGAATTTAGTTCTTTTTGAAGATTAAGAAAGATCCGAAATAGCTTGAAATAAATAATAATTGTTCCGAGAGAACCTTGTACTAAGATAAGAGTTGGCCATTGATACATGGTATAAACATAACCACCTTAATGAATTAACTGACTTGTTTTACTTATTAAAATAAAAATCTTAAAAATCTAAAATTTGACCTGTTAGTGTTCTAAGTTCAAAAGTCTAGTAAAGTAAAAAATATTTTTATGGGGGTTCTTATGTCTCATAAAAATTGTTTGTTACGTCAGAATCTGAAGAAACTAATTCTGTATGGAGAAACAAAAAATCTCTCATTTCCGACGCGAATAGATTTTTTTTTTTTATTTCGAAATAAAGGTTCTTGTCTTGTGGGGAACGATGCACAAATTTTTGGAATCCGGTACCAACAGGTATAATCCCCCCCAGAACTACGTTTTCTTTCAAGCCTTTCAACCAATCAATGCGACCTCGTAGGGCAGCTTTTGCTAAAACTCGAGCAGTTTCTTGAAAACTTGCTTCAGATATGAAACTTTGGGTATTCAGGGAAGCCCTTGTTATTCCCAATAAGATTGCCCGATAATAGATCGATTCATCCAAAGCTCGTCCTGCTCGTTCCGCTCGCAATAGTCCGATTAATTCCCCAGGCGAAAAAACATTAGACATTCCATCTTCGGAAACCCGCACTTTTGATGTTACTTGGCGTATAATAATCTCTATATGTCTATTATGGATCTGTACCCCTTGGGATCGATAAACCTTTTGGATTTTATTAACCAAAGAGATACGACTTTGGGCTATGGTTAGCTCAGCTCCAATCAAGAATCCCCAAGGGACCCCAAGAATTCTTGGTATACGCTCATTCCAATCCTCAATTCTCCTTTCGAGATTCGGGGATAATGAATCAATTGAACGCGCTTCAAAGATTTGTTCCACTTTTGGAAGACCTTGCGTTATGTCACTAGATCTCGATTTTTCATATATAAACGTAACTAACCTATCTCCCTTGTAAAGGATTTCTCCATAATGACCATTAACAGTTGCTCCTGTAGTGGCCAAATAAGGTTTAGCTGCTCTTATAACAAAGGAATTCATATTTACAATGAAAATTTGACCGGATTTTTTTATGTGCGATTTAAATAGACATACATTTTCACAAATAAATTGTCCAAGGTGAATTATTGCCAATGTCTCTTCCCAAGAATCATGATGGACAAAGTGACAATTCAAAAGGAATGGATCCAACATTATGTTACTATCGAAATTAGAAATCCTTTTATTTTCATCTATTAAAGAGTATTTAAGTTCTTGAAGTACTTGGAAGGTTTGTTTTAAATTGTCAACGAACAAATATTTTTTTAACAGGATTTTATTATGCGTTAGTAAATAGTAAGATGAAGAAAAATGCGATATACTAGCTACAATAGCGCCTAAGGGCCCAAAAATTTCTCGAATAGGAATTCTAGGATTCCATTCTTTTATCGCATTGGGATGTTTTGAATTCTTGAATAAACCAATTCGAGAACAGTTGGATGCCGACAAAATCATCAAAGAGTGGTATTCTTTATTTCGATTCAACAAAGTGCCAATAGCTTCTGGATGTTGGCTAAGTGATTCAATCTTCGCCTTGGAATAAAAAGAATTGATATTGGCGCGATCTAACCTATTATGGGGAATCGGTCCTGCACTTGTCCTACCATACCTTTTTCGTGTATACGAAATAGTGGACTTGACTAACTCAATTCTTAGGAAATCGCGAATAAGATCATTTGCTCTTACCTCAACAAGGGAAGCACCAGCCTTTTCTTTTTCTTCTTGTTCCCAATTCACTACTAAGCAAGTTCTAACAAATTGACTATTTGTGTGATAAATTCTTTGAGTTAACTTGCTATTTTCATGAGAAATAAAATTGACAAGTCGAATTTGGAGATTATTTTCTTCTTGCAAGAGATCCTGCGGGAAAAGTGTTGCTAAATTTCTTCCTTCGTCCATTTCATATGCCACTGTAGGGCGAACGGAAACAAAATACTTTTCCTTGCTCTTGAGAATTTTTTTCCGTTGAACATAGACCCAATTTTTCCTTTTTTTTGATTCCTTAGAATCTTTTTTTTGTCTTTCTGGCGGTATCAAACAGCCACCTAATATCTTATCCGCCTCTTCAGGAAAATGAATATCTCCGGAAAATATTTTGAGTTCCGTATGGCTTTTTTTTCTCTTCACTCGGACCAGTCCGCCTAGTCGACTTCTTGTATTTTTTGTGAGTTGTGTATTCACTCCAATAATACTATTGTCAAGTATCTTTAGGGATGAAGATCTCGGCAAGATATGAAGTTCTTGAAGAATGAAAAAAAACCGATCTACTTCTTTTTGGTATTTTAGACTAAATTCTTTTGTTCCTCGATGCTCAATCAAACCCTCTTTTTTTAAGATGGAATCTTCCTCTGGGCTCTCGTATTCGTCCTCTGAATCTTCTTCTGAGTCTTCCTCTAAAGTACCATATTTTTCCTCTGCGCTTTCCCCGGGGCTGCCATATTCGTCTTCTGAGTCTTCCTCTAGAGTTCCATATTCGTCCTCTTGGGTCCTATATTTGCTCTCTGGGCTCCCATATTCCTCTTCTGAGTCTTTCTCTAAAGTCCTATATTCGTTCTCTGGGTTCCCATATTCGTTTTCTGGGCTCCCATATTCGTCTTCTAGGGTTTCATATTCGTATTCGTCTTCTAGGATTCCATATTTAGATTCTTCTAGGGTTTCATATTCATATTCGTCCTCTCGGGTCCTGTATTCGTCTTCTAGGGTCTCATATTCCTCTTCTGAGTCTTCCGCTCGAGTCCTATATTCTTCTTCTAGGGTCCTATATCTAAATTTAACAATTCCTGAACCCTTTTTATCTTTTCTGTATCGGGGATCGTCAAAATAAGCAAAAATAGTATTTCTACGTAAAACACCCATAAGGGGGATTTCAATCGAAATCCCAAAACAGGATATTAGTTCTTTCTCTTGTTCTTGATGATATTGTAATGGAATGACGAACCTATTTCTTCGCTTTTTCGCCAACAAATCTGAATTATCTTGAAAAATAGAAGGATAGATAAAATTCCAATGGCCATTGGACATGATTCGATCCGACGTTGAATAATCAAGAATTTCCCTATCTTTTTTACCATAAGTATTCATTTGATCTTGATCCTTGTGGAGTGAAAAAGACGCTATACTGGATCTGCACATACTTACTGACAATATCCATAAATGGCTTGTTTTTGGTAATCGGCGAAGATTACCATATTGATATTCGGGCGCATGGTAAACATCAGTACTCCAGTGCATTTCGCCGTCTGATTCAGAATAAATATGCTTTTGTACCCTTTCTTTAAAATGTAAAGTGGACGTTCCGGCACGAATCTCCGCAATTACTTGTTCGGATTTTACATATTGATCATTTTGCACTAGAATCAAGCTTTTTGAGGGAATATTCACACTATATAGAATATCTTGACTCTGAATAGTTACATGCAAGTCTATATAACATAGAAAAGCAGGCTGCCCATGACGGGTACGTGTGGGGTGAACCAAATTCTCATTGAATTTTATTTTTCCATTCGAAGGGGATCGTACAAGGTCGGCAGTACCCCCTGTGAATACTCCGCCAGTATGAAAAGTTCTTAATGTTAGTTGAGTCCCTGGCTCCCCAATTGATTGACCTGCAATAATACCTACGGCTTCTCCCAATTCGACCAGATCACTATGAGTAGGACTCCGGCCATAGCATAATTGACAGATCCAAGAAGTGCTTCGGCAAGTAAAGGGGGTTCTAATATATATTGGTTGTGCTCGAAATGGTTGTGCTCGAAAGGCAGTTATGAATCGATTGACTAATCCAATTCCAATATCTTGATTTCGCGCGGCAATGCATCGTGAACCGATATATATATCGTCTGCTAATACACGACCAATTAGTGTTTGGACAAAAAGTTTTTCCGTCATCCCATTTTGAGGACTTACAGAAATACCTCGGATAGTACCACAATCTCTTCTACGCACAATAATATGTTGAACTACTTCAACAAGTCTACGTGTAAGATATCCAGCATCTGCTGTTCGCACAGCAGTATCTACAACCCCTTTGCGGGCTCCATAGCAGGAAATTATATATTCTGTCAAAGAAAGTCCCTCGCGTAAATTGCTTTGAATAGGTAAATCAATCATTTGTCCTTGAGGGTCCGACATTAATCCTCTCATACCTACTAATTGGTGTACTTGAGATGCATTTCCTCTGGCTCCTGAAAAAGACATTAGATAGACTGGATTAGAAGGATCCGTTATCCGAAAATTTGAATTCATTTCTTGTTTCAAATATTCACTTGTCGCATACCATATCTCAACAGATTGGCGTAATTTTTCTACCGCGTGTACAGCCCCATAATAATAGTGTTTCTCCAAAAGAAAACTCTGTTGTTCCGCGTCTTGGACTAACCATCCCTTAGAGGGTATTGTTAAAAGATCCTCGATTCCTAACGAAATCGATGTAGTAGTGGCTTGATGGAAGCCCAGAGTCTTTAGTTGATCCAGTATATGGGATGTATATCCCATTCCAAAATGATCTATTAATCTGCTAATAAGTCGTTTCATACCAGTTCCGTCTATCTCTTTATTATGAAAGACCAGATTGGCCCGTTCCGCCATACATAAGTACCCCCTTTTCGGCTGAGTAGGATTCGACAATTGCTGAGTAGGATTCGACAATGGGCCTGAGTCAGTGATTCGAAAATTTAATTAACTTAATTGCCTCAATCTCAATCTGGATTCGCGTGGCAAATAATGATGATACTAGGGAAATCGGAATGCCCCCCGAAAGGGGAGGGGCATCGCCGAATCTAACTTTCTTGTTTAGGTAGTGTATGAATAGGCCTGACTAAATCCTTGTATGGCTTCCTCTATTTCTCTATAAAAAGAAATATGACCAAGAGTGGTTCGAATGTATATCGAACGAATTTCTTTTTTTCTATTTCCCATTATTAGATAGTGGGCATAAATCTCATGATAAGTCCCCAAAGATTCATATTGAACTTCAATCGGAACTTCTCTTGACCCAATGACGCGTTGATCCAGGTTCCATCGTAGCCACAAGGGACTATCTAAACTGATTAGTTTTTGTCTATAAGCTCCCAGTGCATCATAAGAACTAGAAAAATGGGGTTCTTTATCTTTCCTATATTTAAAATTATTATTATTATTGTAATTTACTTTTAGATTTGGGTAGTTTCTGCAACTATTATATCTAT
The DNA here is from genome assembly GCF_056163025.1 of Triticum urartu. Taxonomy (NCBI): domain Eukaryota; kingdom Viridiplantae; phylum Streptophyta; class Magnoliopsida; order Poales; family Poaceae; genus Triticum; species Triticum urartu. The sequence goes on along the minus strand of NW_028260368.1, from coordinate 4,858,108 downwards.
TTGCACAAATACCTCGACGCTTTCCAATCGTTAATACATAAAGCCCGATAAGCATGTCTTGGGTTGGTACGCAAATAGGATCCCCAATAGCGGGAGATAAGAGATTCATATGAGAAAACATAAGTAAACGGGCTTCTGCCTGAGCTTCCAAGGATAAAGGTAGATGAACAGCCATTTGATCTCCATCAAAGTCCGCATTGAAACCCTTACACACTAATGGGTGTAAAGAAATAGTACGCCCCTCTACTAAAGTGGGTTGAAAGGCCTGTATGCCTAATCTATGCAGGGTAGGTGCTCTATTTAACAGTACAGGATGTCCCCGCATAACTTCTTGAAGTATTTCCCATACAATGGGTTCTTTTTCCCAAATTTTCCTTTTAGCAATCCTTACATTAGAAGTGGCGCGTTTCGTGATTAAATCGCGAATTACAAATAGCTGAAAAAGCTTTATTGCTATCTCTAGAGGTAATCCACATTGATGTAATGAAAGCGAAGGACCCACAACAATGACAGAACGCCCCGAGTAATCGACCCGTTTCCCAAGCAGAGTCTCGCGAAACCTTCCCTCTTTACCTTCAATTACATCTGAAAGTGATTTGTATACTTTATTGTGACCATCCCTCGTCGGTTGCCCGCGGGACCCACTATCAAGAAGTGTATCCACGGCTTCTTGTACCAATTTTTCCTGGCACATTACTAAATCTGCTGGCGCTAATTCACTTCTTTTTAATAGATAGGCAAGATTGTTGTTCCGACGGATAACTCTCTTATAAAGTTCATTAATGTCTGAAGTCACTACTTTATCTCCAGACCTATAAACAATAGGTCTCAATTCGGGAGGAAGAACCGGTAATAAGCACAAAACCATCCATTCTGGTTCTACATTTGTTTGAATAAAATGTTTCGCCAATTGCATGCGTCTAATCAAAAAAACTTTTCTTATTCGTCTTTTTCTATCTTCCCACTCATCTCCACTATACCCCTCGTCTTCTAATTCCTTCCATTCGACCAAAGAATTCTCTATAATAATTCGCAAATCCAAATCTGCTAATTGTTCTCTAATAGCACCTGCTCCTGTCGCAATTTCCCGATTTCGAAATGTTGCAAAGCCTGGGGTAGAAAAAAAGGGAGAAATGCTGTGGTTACAGGATGCAATTTCCTCTTCGAATAAACCTCGTAATCGTAAAAAAGTGGGTTTTTTAGTGCTGGGCCTAGCAAAAGAGAAATCGCCGTATACTAGGCCCTCCAACTTCTTAAGAGGTTTATCTAAAAGATTCGCGATATAACTAGGAAGACCTTTCAAATACCACACATGAGTCACGGGACATGCGAGTTTGATGTATCCCATTTGATATCTTCGTATCCGAGAATCCACAAATTCGACCCCGCATTTTTGGCAAAATCTTTCGTCTTCGTTTTCAGCTCCGCTCGCTCGAGAATTGCCACAAGCGCAAATCCCGCTTTTTATGGGTCCAAAGATTCTTTCGCAAAACAATCCATCTTTTTCTGGTTTATCGGTTTTATAATGAAAAGTAGAGGGCCTTGTGACTTCGCCAACGACTTCTCCATTAGGTAGGTTTTTGTTAGCCCAAGCCTTTATTTGTTGAGGGGAAACGAGTCCAATTTGAAGTTGTTGATGTTTATATTGGTCAATCATAAAATAGAAATAAGAAAAGAATTTATATTTATTCCGATCAAACTTCCTCCCTATTAACCTGGAAGTTCTTTTCAGATACAAGGAAATGATTCAGTTCTAGAGCCAAAGATCGTAGTTCTCGAACGAGCACTCGAAAAGATTCTGGAGGATCCTCATGATTAGGTATTCTTTTTCCCCAGATCGTAGCATTAAGTATTTCTTGGCGAGCTATAAGATGGTCAGATTTATAAGTAAGTATCTCTTGTAAAATATGAGCAACACCAAATCCTTCTAAAGCCCAAACTTCCATTTCTCCTACTCGTTGTCCCCCTTGCTTGGCTCTTCCTCTAACCGGTTGTTGTGTAACAAGTGAGTAGGGCCCAGTAGAACGCCCATGAATTTTCTCATCAACTTGATGAATTAATTTTAAGATATAGGACTTCCCTATTAGAACAGGTTGCTCAAAGGGGTCGCCTGTTCTTCCATCAAATATTCTGCTTTTTCCCGGGTACTCGGGTTCAAATACCCATGGATTTTTTGTTTCTTTACTGGCTTCATATAATTCTGAAAACACAAGTTTTCTTGAAGCCTCTTGCTCATATCTCTCATCAAAGGGTGCTATTCTATAATGTTTCTTTAGCAGATCCCCCGCTAATCCGAGCGAGCTTTCAAATATTTGTCCCACATTCATTCGGGAGGGTACTCCTAAGGGATTGAAGACCATATCAACGGGTGTTCCATCTTGCAAATAGGGCATATCTTGCCTAGGCAAAATTTTGGAAATGATCCCTTTATTCCCATGTCTTCCGGCTACTTTATCCCCAACTTTGATTTCACGTTTCTGTAAAATATATACACGAACCATTATGTCGAGCGG
>NW_028260368.1:4830239-4855095 GCF_056163025.1 Triticum urartu | reverse complement strand
CATTACGAGCCATTGCTAAAAGTGGTGTGCGATTAAGTTGTATACGCGATGTAACACCTATGCCGCATAATGGATGTCGACCGCCTAAAAAAAGACGTCTGTAAAAGAATTAACCCGCTTTCAACTTTCATTTCAAGAGAAATAAACGATTCAATGATAAAATAATAATACTAGTCTATTATGGTTCGAGAGGAGGTAGCAGGATCCACTCAAACACTACAGTGGAAGTGTGTTGAATCAAGAGTAGATAGTAAGCGCCTTTATTATGGTCGTTTCATTCTGTCCCCGCTTAGAAAAGGTCAAGCGGACACCGTCGGTATTGCCTTGCGAAGAGCTTTACTTGGAGAAATAGAAGGAACATGTATCACACGTGCAAAATTTGGGAGCGTGCCGCACGAGTATTCTACAATAGCAGGTATTGAAGAATCCGTACAAGAAATTTTACTAAATTTGAAAGAAATTGTATTGAGAAGTAATCTCTATGGAGTTAGAGACGCATCCATTTGCGTCAAAGGTCCTAGATACATAACTGCTCAAGATATCATCTTACCGCCTTCCGTAGAAATCGTTGATACGGCACAACCTATAGCTAACTTGACAGAGCCCATTGATTTCTGTATTGATTTACAGATCAAGAGAGATCGTGGATATCAGACAGAACTCAGAAAGAACTATCAAGATGGAAGTTATCCTATAGATGCTGTATCCATGCCTGTTCGAAATGTGAATTATAGTATTTTTTCTTGTGGGAATGGAAATGAAAAACACGAGATACTTTTTCTAGAAATATGGACTAATGGAAGTTTAACCCCTAAGGAAGCACTTTATGAGGCTTCTCGTAATTTGATTGATTTATTTCTTCCTTTTCTACACGCGGAGGAAGAGGGCGCTAGTTTCGAAGAAAATAAAAACAGGTTTACTCCACCCCTTTTTACTTTTCAAAAAAGATTAACTAATCTAAAGAAAAACAAAAAAGGAATTCCATTGAATTGTATTTTTATTGATCAATTAGAATTGACTTCTAGAACGTATAATTGTCTAAAAAGGGCCAATATACATACACTATTGGACCTTTTGAGTAAGACTGAAGAAGATCTTCTGAGAATTGACAGTTTTCGTATGGAAGATAGAAAACATATATGGGACACTCTAGAGAAGCATCTCCCAATTGATTTACTTAAGAATAAACTCTCGTTTTAAATCCATTGCAATTTTTTTTCTTCTTCTTTTTCGAGTTAGAATAAAAAGAAAACAATTTAGCATCTTTGGTACAATCTATATTTTCGCGAAATGGATCATAATAAAATGGATTTTAGGTATCTAGGGAAGATTCACTTGGAAGTAACTATTTCCTAGATACCTATGGTACTTCACGGTTGAATGAATCAAAAAATATCTAAAAAAGACCTAAAGTTAATGATTTATCAATGGGTAATGTTGCTCCAATACCTAACCAAAGAGCTACTACAGTACCGATTAAAAAAACGGTCGTAGCTACTGGGCGGCGAAATGGATTTTGGAATTTATTGACATTCTCTAGAAAAGGTACTGTCAATAAGCCTGTTGGCACAGAAACCATTAAAAGAACGCCCAATAACTTATTGGGTACCGTACGGAGTATTTGAAACACGGGAAAGAAGTACCACTCGGGTAATATTTCCAGAGGAGTTGCAAACGGATCTGCCGGTTCACCAATCATTGATGGCTCGAGAACCGCTAAACCTACATTACATGCAATAGTACCTAGAATTACTACTGGAAAAATATATAAAAGATCGTTGGGCCATGCGGGTTCCCCGTAATAATTATGTCCCATCCCTTTAGCTAATTTAGCTCTTAATACAGGATCATTTAAGTCTGGTTTCTTTGTTATTGGGATAGGTGAACTCTTTAGGATCCATCCCCCAAAGGAACCGGACATGAGAATTTATCATCATCCGGCTCGAGCAAGAGTGAAAGAAATAAGACCGCGGAAGATCCTTAATAGAATTAAGGTTTATAATGACTCAATGACTCTAGGCAAGAAAAGCTTTATCAGATTCTCTTTTCCGAAGTTGCACCTACAACTACTCATTGAAAATAATCCTATTCTTATGGGTAAATGCTCAATATCCAAGTGGGCTTACAAATTTGATCATGATCAATTGCTTTGTGGATTGTCTCATGTCTCTTGATTAGTTGGTATTTATCCCCTCAATATCGCAAGTTTCTTACCTCCAAACAAAATATTTACTTGTTACTAATAAAAAATCAAAAAGTTTAGCCTACATTCTTCCTTAGATCCCTTCTTTTACTCCGATAGTATTGCGGATCACAATCGATGCAAAGAAAATGAATGCATTTCCATACTATAATAAAAAGGTAAGTGTAATAAATAGAGAACTGGATCATGTCACATGACTTATTCCATTTCTACTCTATGGGATCTTACGGAGCCTGTTCATGGATGACATGGTTGCGGTATGATCATAGAAGATATTCTCCTCAAGTGAACCAGCCTATCCTTCCTAGGTAGGGGACTTACATGTTGATTGGATGCGGAGACACCTTTGGTTGTGAATTCTAATGTGGCAGATCCAATTCTTTATCTGCATGGCCAAATCAATAATTCAAGTCACACACTCCCATAATCCGCCTTTTTTCTTTCGTAAAATTAACTTCAACTATTTGTATTGTATAAAAATACTTTGGAGTTGAAGAGAAGTATCCAAATGACATGTGTTATTTTACAATAACCCATGCTTGTAGCAATGAAATACCAAAACCTACCCGATATGATATATGATAATTATAATTCTCTATGATATGCCTTCCCTATAAAGGACCCGAAATACCTTGCTTACGTATCATTGGAAAGTGCATTAACATAAATACGGCAGTAAGCAGAGGCAGTACAAAGGTATGTAAACTATAAAAACGAGTCAAAGTGGATTGGCCCACACTAGCACTTCCGCGTAATAACTCCACTAAAGGCGATCCTATTACCGGAATGGCGTCAGGTACACCTGTCACAATTTTGACTGCCCAATAGCCAATTTGATCCCAAGGCAAAGAATAACCAGTTACACCAAATGATGCAGTCAAAACAGCCAAAACCACACCTGTGACCCAAGTTAATTCGCGGGGTTTTTTAAATCCCCCTGTGAGATACACCGAAATACATGCAGGATCATCATTAAAACCATCATACTTGCTGACCATCGATGAACTGATCGGATTAACCAACCAAAGTTGGCCTCGGTCATTATGTATTGAACCGAGGAAAAAGCCTCTGTAACGGTTGGTCGGTAGTAAAAAGTCATAGCAAAACCGGTAGCGACTTGTACTAGAAAACAAGTAAGTGTAATTCCCCCTAAACAATAAAATATGTTGACATGGGGAGGAACATATTTACTAGTTATATCATCTGCAATTGCCTGAATCTCAAGACGTTCCTCAAACCAATCATATACTTTATTGAGATAGGTAACTAACCCGAGTCCCCCTCTAAGAGCCGTATATGAAAATTTCATCTCGTACGGCTCAAGCAGAAACACAAAAATTTTCAACGAATATTAGAAAAAAGGTTCAAAACTTCATCAGCCACTGAATTGGGTCGATTTGCCTTGAAGATATCAAATAAGAAAAATCCGGAATATCTTCTTTGTGATGATAATGCCAAAAAATCTCAAGTTGGCGCGTCTTTCTTTCTTCCTTTCCCTTATGTTGGTCATTAGAGGCTTCTTGACTTTTCTCTTCCCTATAAAGGATTTGTTTTTTTATGCGTAATATAGAAATTATCTTGTTGAGATCCTATGAATCAGTTCAATTAAAACCTTAGATTCATACTAGAGCCACGATGATTTAGTCTCAAGCTAAACAAAAGGCAAGGGTTCTTCGAATAAGAACCGCTTGATAATCATTTATTGAATCAGTGTAATGACTCGACAAAATCGAGAGAAAAAAAGTTGTCTTTTGGGCAAACAAAATTGGAAGGAAGAAAATTTCTTTTTTATTTTTATTTAAGAACTACTTGAATTTTTCAGTCTGGTTGCGAGGTCTTAATAGTGAGTATGAATCATAGTTCCATTTTTTTTTGATCCACTCTATCTATTTCGTGTTCCAGATACTAGAATAAATAATATCTGACGAATTAGAATCATCTTGATAGAGATAACAGGCCCTTTCTATGTATTATCAATAGGATCAATTCTAACAAGTCACACACTCATATTCCAGAGATACCGAAACAAAAAAATTCCGCGGTCGAACTACCATAATATCTAGAAATGTAGATCTTAAACTAGAAAGGCTTTTTTGGATGGAAAAACTCTGACTTCCTAGTTTTAGTTAGTAGAAACCTAATTGGTTAAAATTCCGTCCAGTAAAACGGAAGAATTATAAATTTCTAAAATGATAGATAGGAATATAGCGAATAAAGCCATTGCGATCCCCATAAAAGGAGTAGTCCCCCAACCCGGGGCGACTTTCCCATATTCCGAATTCAAGGGTTTCAGTAAACTACCTGCACCAGTTCGTTTTGGCCTAGGTTTAGAACTATCTTCAACGGTTTGTGTAGCCATAAATTCTATTTAATCATTGGTGTTGACTTTGTATACTATTCCGTTGTAGTTGTAAATACACGATCTTTTCGTAGATCCATTGTAATCTTGAAATTCTATAAAAATGGAAACAGCAACTTTAGTCGCCATCTCCATATCTGGTTTACTTGTAAGCTTTACTGGGTATGCCTTATATACCGCGTTTGGGCAACCCTCTCAACAATTAAGAGATCCATTCGAAGAACACGGAGACTAATTTAAGTAAGAAGTCTCCCAGATAGGGGGACTTCTTACTTAAATGAAATTATTTTATTCTTTTAGTTGGAGTTGGTGGAACCTTAGGTGGTTCTCGGAAGAAGATAGCGAAAAAAATTATCCCTAAAGTCGAAACTAAAAGGAACGTATAAACCAATGCTTCCATAGATTCGATCCTGGTTTATTTACAATTATAACTTCCACACCTATTCATTTGTCATTTGGGATAATTTCCCATATAAAGAAAGAAAAAGAGTCAAAGAAAGGATGGGAGATGTTTCCCATGTCAAATCAAAAAAGAGAGGTGAAAGATACTATAACAATGTGTATCAAACTGCCTGTTTCCTTGTAGTTGGATCTCCCACTTTTTGGAATGTTCCAAATTCCACTTGAGCATCCAAATCTGGATCAATACCAGCAAAAACATCTCGGAACAATGTTCTAGCGCCATGCCAAATGTGTCCGAAAAAGAAGAGCAAAGCAAAGGTAGCATGACCAAAAGTGAACCAACCCCTTGGACTGCTGCGAAAAACACCATCAGATTTCAAAGTAGCCCGGTCTAATTCAAAAATTTCCCCTAATTGAGAACGCCTCGCATATTTTTTTACAGTAGCAGGATCAGAATAACTTACTCCATTAAGTTCGCCACCATAGAACTCCACCGTTACACCTACTTGTTCAACACTATATTTGGATTCTGCTCTTCTAAAAGGAACGTCTGCTCTAACAATTCCCTCCTCATCTACCAAAACAACCGGAAATGTTTCAAAAAAAGTAGGCATACGGCGTACAAAAAGCTCACGTCCTTCTTTATCTCTAAAGACGGGATGTCCTAACCATCCAACAGCTATTCCATCCCCATTGTCCATTGAGCCTGCTCTGAATAATCCCCCTTTTGCCGGATTATTACCAATATAATCATAAAAGGCTAATTTTTCGGGAATTTTAGACCAAGCTTCTGATAAACTAAGATTTTCGGCTAAACCATTGCTAACTCTTCGATATATTTCTTGCTGAAAGTATCCCTGATCCCACTGATAACGAGTAGGCCCAAATAATTCGATTGGGGTCGTTGCTGACCCATACCACATAGTTCCAGCAACTACGAAAGCTGCAAAAAAAACAGCAGCGATACTACTGGAAAGTACAGTTTCAATATTGCCCATACGTAATCCTTTATATAGACGTTGAGGCGGACGGACACTAAGATGGAATAAGCCCGCTAATATACCCAATGTACCCGCAGCAATATGATGAGAAGCTATTCCCCCCGGAACAAAAGGATCAAAACCTTCTGCACCCCACGCTGGATTTACAGCTTGTACTTTTCCAGTTAGTCCATAAGGATCGGATACCCATATCCCAGGACCATACAAACCCGTTACATGAAATGCCCCAAAGCCAAAGCAAGCCACCCCTGCAAGAAATAAATGAATTCCAAAGATCTTGGGCAAATCCAAAGAGGGTTTTCCCGTCCGCTCATCAGAGAATATTTCTAGGTCCCAATATACCCAATGCCAGATCGCTGCCAAGAAACACAAGCCAGAAAACACAATATGCGTACCTGCCACACCTTCATAACTCCAAATACCCGGATTTGTTACAGTTCCTCCTGAAATACTCCAACCACCCCACGAATCCGTTATTCCTAAACGAGTCATGAAGGGAATTACGAACATACCTTGTCTCCACATTGGATCCAGAACAGGATCAGAGGGATCAAAAACTGCTAATTCGTATAAAGCCATTGAGCCAGCCCAACCAGAAACTAGAGCTGTGTGCATTATATGCACCGCAAGCAATCGACCCGGATCATTCAATACGACAGTATGAACACGATACCAAGGCAAACCCATGGAAATACCCCTTTAGCAAAGAAAAATAGACACGATGTCGCTTTATTTTATCGCATTGAAAAAGACTATCCATATCCTATGTACCTAACCCTTCTAGGGGATTCTGTGTCAGAAAGCGCGAATATTTATTTCATTCCATTAAAAATAAGAAGCCAATTCTGTTCATAAGAAGAAAGAGAAGCAGATCTATTCTATACTCGATAAGTGCCAATATGCAATGGGTAACTTGGCCAATTTGGAAAAAACGAAGAATAGATCGCTACCCCTCTTTGTTTAGCATTCAAATCACCCATTCCCTTTTCTTTATTCAATCTGTCTTACATTCCTTATATGTATAACCTTTCAATCTACGTATTAATAGAATCTATAATATTCATATAGAATAAGAATAAAAATTAAGACAATAAACTGCGGATTCTTTCTTTCTGTTCCATTCTTACGTTTCCATATTAAAGTGTGGTTTTCTTACTTAAATTTAATAATATTAATCTAATATGCCCATTGGTGTTCCAAAAGTACCTTACCGGATTCCTGGAGATGAAGAAGCGACTTGGGTTGACTTATACAATGTTATGTATCGAGAAAGGACACTTTTTTTAGGTCAAGAGATTCGTTGCGAGATCACGAATCATATTACAGGTCTCATGGTATATCTGAGTATAGAAGATGGAATTAGTGATATTTTTTTGTTTATAAACTCCCCAGGCGGGTGGCTAATCTCAGGAATGGCTATTTTTGATACGATGCAAACGGTGACACCAGATATATATACAATATGCCTCGGAATAGCCGCCTCCATGGCGTCCTTCATTCTGCTTGGAGGAGAACCCACCAAGCGTATAGCATTCCCTCACGCGAGGATTATGCTTCACCAACCTGCTAGTGCTTATTATCGGGCAAGGACACCAGAATTTTTACTAGAAGTAGAAGAGTTACACAAAGTTCGCGAAATGATCACAAGGGTTTATGCAGTAAGAACAGGCAAGCCTTTTTGGGTTGTATCCGAAGACATGGAAAGGGATGTTTTTATGTCAGCAGACGAAGCCAAAGCTTATGGACTTGTCGATATTGTAGGGGATGAAATGATTGACAAGCACTGCGATACTGATCCAGTGTGGTTTCCAGAAATGTTTAAGGATTGGTAGTGTCCGGATTTCTTGTAAAGTTATTTCACAGCTAAATTCGTGTTTTCCTCGATTTAATAGAAAATAGAAAGACTTCATGATGAGCAATCATCAGGTTAAGATGGATCTAAACCAATCCATTTTTTTCTATATACATACAACATGCCGACGGTTAAACAACTTATTAGAAACGCAAGACAGCCAATACGAAATGCTCGAAAAACGGCCGCGCTTAAAGGATGCCCTCAGCGTCGAGGAACATGTGCTAGGGTGTATGTGCGACTCGTTCAGATCATGACTTCAAACAAATATAAAAAAAATTGAAGTATCCATGATTAGTACCAATGAATAGGATATAGCTTCTCTATCCTAGATTTCTATGGTATATGGAATTTATGGTTTCCTTTGGTGCAAATCCAATTATCTAAATTGGAAATAAGAAGCAATTCTCCCATTGGTAGCAAATGGTTATCCATTAAGCGGAGGAAATAGTAATAAAAAGAAAAAGGCTTATGCTCCTTTATCTTAAAAGAACGGACTAACAGGGTCAGCTACTTAGCCAACTTTCATAATTAAATACCGTCACTGTATGGATAACTCTTATTGTGAAAAGAGCTATTTACTCTATAATGGATAGGTAGAGCCAAAGAATGTGGACTATACAAGTTCGCAATACCTTTTGATGAAAGAAAGGGCTCCGGTGTATAGAGAGGGCCTCACCGTTTAAAAGGGAACCATAGAAACGATGGAACCCACTATTTTTTTTAGTATTATTAGAATGAATTTGTTATTTCGTATAGAAATAACTGAACGGAGTGGAATAAAAAATCGTGGTTGGGAAGGTTACTATAGCAAAAGCCATTGGAATTAATATTTTATATATCGGAATAATTAGTTTTGTTATTAATGAGAAAAAGGGTGGCTAAAAGAAGAGAAATCATTAGTTATTCATTAAGGTTAATTTGATTCAATGACCAGAGTTCCGCGAGGATATATAGCCCGGAGACGACGAACAAAAATGCGTTCATTTGCCTCAAACTTTAGAGGGGCTCATTTAAGACTTAATCGAATGATTACCCAACAGGTAAAAAGAGCTTTTGTTTCCTCTCATCGAGATAGAGGTAGGCAAAAGAGGGATTTTCGTCGTTTGTGGATCACTCGGATAAACGCAGCAACGCGGGTATATAAAGTATTCGATAGTTATAGTAAATTAATACACAACCTGTACAAGAAGAAATTGATTCTTAATCGTAAAATGCTTGCACAAGTAGCTGTATCAAATCCAAATAATCTTTACACGATTTCCAATAAAATAAAGATCATCAATTAAAGGTATAAATAAAGTAATATACTGGAATAATAAAAGATGAATTCCCGGAGAGGGAACTCCGGGAAGATACAATAAATTAAGATTAAGTGGTAGGAATCAACGAGCTGGATTACTTTCTTTATAATATATATAGGTCTGGCCCTTTCGAATTCGAATAAAACATCAACAATCGGAACTTAAGTTCCGGTTGTTGTTTCTTAAATTTTGGTTGTTGTTTCTTAAGTTTCGATTGGAATTGTACTTTTGCGTTAATTGAGGAATATGTCTATTTTTTCTGGGTCTAGAACCTGTAATTATTGAAATTGACTGGGCTTGAAATTGCTTTTCGTTCTCATAGTTACGAAACGGTAAGAAAGATAAAATACGAGCCTGTTTTATAGCAAGAGTAATTAATCGTTGTTGTTTCAAGGTTAATCTATTTATTCGTCTCGATAATATTTTTCCTTGTTCACTAATAAATCTATTAATTAAACTCATGTTTCTATAATCAATTCGATCTCCCGGGCCAATCCGGGGACGCCTACGAAAAGGTTGTTTAGATTTACGAAAAGGTTGCTTGAATTTACGAAAAGTTTGCTTGGATTTACGAAAGGGTTGCTTGGATTTATTAAAAGTTTGCTTGGATTTACTAAAGGGTTGCTTAGATTTAAGAAAAGGTTGTTTAGATGTATACATGATTTATTCCTTATTTAAAATTTGAAAATTTGAAAATTCACTTCTTTATTTTATTAATTTAGGATCCAGAAGAAGTAGTTTTTCTTTGATCCATATCTTATTTGATTCATATTATAGTATATGAATACCCTCTATACATATGAAATAATATCTACCGGAAATCAGATGAGTTGATTTGTATTTTGTATTCTATACTATGTTTTCTTTATATATTAAATATGAAGTTCTTACTCTTTCTGTTGTTTGGAAAGATCAAACACACGATGTTCCTATTTCTTTATTTCGTGATGAGTCGTATGCTTGCGACAATAACGACAAAATTTTTTGAATTCTAATTGTCCGGGTGTATTGTGGCGATTCTTTTGAGTACTATATCTAGAAATCCCCGTCGATTCCTCATTGGCACCTTTTCGAACACAACTGATGCATTCCAAAATAACTCTGATTCTAACATCTTTTCCCTTGGCCATGAACCTCCTTTTCTTTTTGGATTGACTTAACTTAATTCTTCTACTTATTCTTTTATTCTTCTATTTTGAATCCGAAGAAGAAGAATAAAATTCATTAGAATAATTTTTTTTTATTCTTTAATTAAGTAATAAAAAATAGAGAAATAATTAAAGAATACAATCCTTGTCGAATTAGCAAAGATTTTGGTTCGAAATCCTTTCATTTAATTAGCCAGCCCCGCCTTTTCTATGCTCTGATTTCTGAGGCCTTATTTAGCTTGGGTACCCCTTTAAATTGAATTTCTATTTTCAAAAATGGGGTTTACCAAATTTTTAATGACTCTGAGGTTCAACCCAATCCATCTTTTCTTTCTTTTTCCTTCCGATACTAAAAAAAGATTGAAAAGGATCAAATTTTGTCATATCACGAAGAAATCTATCCCTCCCATAGCAATAACTAGAATTAAAAAAAAGGGAATGACAAAGCATCTGGGAATAAACGATTAATTTCTATCAATAAACCTGCTAAAGCACCAAACCATAGAGTACTTAGCACGGGTGCTACAGAGAGATATGTTTTTATATCCCGCATTGAAAATCCTCCTTCCTTGTTGGAATACATATATGATCATAAACTCTTGCCCAAGATTGTTATGCTATATATAAAATGAACCATATCGACGAAATTTTCCTATCCCTAAAAAAGAAAAAGATGACCCCTTCTTCCTATATATTACCAAGGAAAAGTAATCCTTCTTTTATAGGCGAAATTATATTGGATTTTATATGTATATAATTCCTTAATTATATGAGACCAAAAAGAAGAAATGACACGAGGGTTCTATATATAGATAGAGAAAGAAAGAAGAAGAAAATTATGATGTGGAAAAGAAGACAGGAATTGTGTACAATGGCATTGTACAACAATTTAATTTGGAAAAGGGATGTAGCGCAGCTTGGTAGCGCGTTTGTTTTGGGTACAAAATGTCACAGGTTCAAATCCTGTCATCCCTACCTATTACTTCTTTCTTCTTTATAGGCAGTAGCGACGAGATCAATTAAAGTAAAGTGGGTATAACTTGAATTTGTGGAGACTATACGTACGTGAGATACATTAGGAATAGAAAAAGATTTTCTTTTTGAATGAATGAAAGCGCTCTTAGTTCAGTTCGGTAGAACGCGGGTCTCCAAAACCCGATGTCGTAGGTTCAAATCCTACAGAGCGTGATTCCATCTATTTTATGTCGAAGCAGAGTAAAATAACTTAACAAAATTGAATTGTAACTCCAATTTCAATTTGACCTCCTCTCTGGTCTGGAGGAGGTCAATCAAAAAAAAAAAATGACTCAATCAAAGATCCAACTGATCCCCACGCCTGTATTGCAAATACGCAGTCACGAATAATCCCGCTAAAGTAATAGGAATTAGGCCTAAGACGATTCCAAATAGAAAAACTTCAATCATTTCGATTTGTTCGAGGGGATAAAAAAAGAGGTACGATCTATCCCTAAATAGTACTCTAAATTATCCACGAATCTCAATGACCAAGAAAAGAATTCCTAATTAGTCTGGAAAAGAGTCGTAGAATGCCAGGAATCCCAAAGAAAGATTTTTCTTTTCTGAATTATAATTATTCAGTCAATTCAAATAAGGCGTATCTTGTTCAAGCCAATAAATAGAGCTGGGGTTATAGTTAAAGCAGCCAGTAGAAAACCAAAATAACTAGTTAAAGTAAGCATGAAAGAGTTAAATTCCATTTATTTTTTTTTACTACACTACATATGTTGGTAAAGCATTTACCTAAGTTATGGAAAATTCATAATTCATCAGTTATTTTAGATAATACTAAAAAACAAGATAGAGTAAGATACAGAAGTGTAAAAGAAAGTGGATTCATCAGATGATACATGAGTCCCTAATTCCGAATCAAGAGATTTGTTGTGGAATTTGTCAATTGAGTAAAGTAATAATATTAAGAACTAGATCATCTAACCCCATTGAATGAAAAAAAGAAATTCAATTTTCAGGGAAATTTTTGAATAAGAGATAAATAAACAATTGAATTTGAAAAAAAAAACTTCTTTCTATTTTGGATAATTTCTTTTTCAATAGGACCCTCTTTTTGGAGTGAACGATCGAATATTCCCCTATTCCTTCTTATTTTAACTGATTGTATTCCATATGGAATAAGAGGAGAACAAAAGCATTCCACGACCTGCCAAGGGGCTGTTAAAAAAAAAAAAAAAAGAAAGCTCTTCCTTGAATTTACTTTATTTTTATTCCTTTTTCGAACTCCAACCAAAGTAGATTCGAAGACGAGTCACTTCAATTATCCTTTTAAGTTCTATTCTATCTTCTGTCTTTCCCTATTTCATCTCGTAAAGTTCCGCGCTCGCAGTTTGGTCAAGAAAGTTAGACCTAATCCAACAAACAATACAAGGATGAATTACGAATTATGAAAGGATAGATTTCACATATACTTGTCCTTGTATTGTGTCAGTATGAGAATATCCTTCCTAAATTATTTATCCAAACCTATTGATCATTAACTTAGATTTTCCCAAGATTTTGGCTGCTATTCCGAATTACTCTATTATTCCGAAGCCAATGAAAAGTAAGTAGAACCTACAAAAATGGGGTTTTCTATTGATGCCTTGAATAACATATAGCTTACCTATAGACAAAAAAAAAATAAAAAAGTAATTATGTTTCGGAACCAGGCAAAACCAGATTGCTGTGCCATAGGAAGGATAGCTATACTAATTCGGTATACTCAAAATACACCTTTGGTACAAAATTGACAATCTCACAAGGATGAAATATCAGTAATTTTCTATTTACTGGTCGATCCCATCTTTTACGGAATCAATTCCTTTTTTGAATGTACAAAAATTTTGGGAGTTCAGCATGTCTGGAAGCACGGGAGAACGTTCTTTTGCTGATATTATTACCAGTATTCGATACTGGGTTATTCATAGCATTACTATACCTTCCCTATTCATTGCGGGTTGGTTATTTGTCAGTACGGGTTTAGCTTATGACGTGTTTGGAAGTCCTAGGCCAAACGAGTATTTCACGGAAAGCCGACAAGGAATTCCGTTAATAACCGACCGTTTTGATTCTTTAGAACAACTCGATGAATTTAGTAGATCCTTTTAGGAGGCCCTCAATGACCATAGATCGAACCTATCCTATTTTTACAGTGCGATGGCTGGCTATTCACGGACTAGCTGTACCTACTGTTTTTTTCTTGGGATCAATATCAGCAATGCAGTTCATCCAACGATAAAACAAATTCCAACTATAGAACTATGACACAATCAAACCCGAATGAACAAAATGTTGAATTGAATCGTACCAGTCTATACTGGGGTTTATTACTCATTTTTGTACTTGCTGTTTTATTTTCCAATTACTTCTTCAATTGAGAGAAAGAAAGAGACTAATAAGAATTCTCTTATCCCATTTGGAAGGATACCATCCTTATAACTACCCATGACTGTTTTTGTCTCTAGCATGACCAATTGATAAAATGTGGAGGAAAGTAGGGGAAATGGCCGATACTACTGGAAGAATTCCTCTTTGGCTGATAGGTACTGTAGCTGGTATTGCTGTGATTGGTTTAGTAGGTGTTTTCTTTTATGGTTCATATTCTGGATTGGGTTCATCTCTATAGTAATCGGAGGGACCAGATTGTAAACATGAAAAAGTAGGAGCTTAGCGGGTCCTTACCCCCCTTTATCTGATTAGAGCGGAAAGGACCCGCGGAATTTTTATTTTACTCTTATAACGCGAATTGAATCTATTCGATTCACTCTTATGAAGCAACAAGAAAAAGAGATCACTCGAGGATCCAATATCTTATTCCACGAAGGAAGTATCCTGAAAATCCTTGATTTAGTTTCGAGTAATAAACTAATAAAACCTTAATCAAAACTATTCAACTAGCCTAAAAATAAAAAAACCTTCAATGGAAGAGTTTACTTTTTTTTTGCAAAATTTCTGTAAATTTGAAGTTGAACTTAATTAAACAAGCCAAGCAATTTGCTCACAATCACAAGAAATTTTTCCTCCCGCCATATTTTCTTCCCCTCTGTTTGTCCACTACCTCGGCTAAACCTAAGCAAAAGAAAAAGAGGTCCAAGAGACAGACCCGAATAAAGAAGAAATAGTAATCTTTGACGAATTAGGAAGAAAAAGGATTCTTATTTTGATACAAGAAGAATCGGCACAAGAAAAAGGCTTTTTCTTGTGCCGAATAGACGATTAAGAAGACCTGCAATCCCTCCGAAAAAGAAGAAATTTTAATTTGATTGTTCTCGCCTTTGCCTTGGATTCTCTTCTTTTGCATGGGATATAAATAAGGAATTCCAGACATCTCATAAACAAAAAGCAGTCTAAACAAAAAAAGGATTTCCAAAATAGATCATAGATAATTCTAGCAATTGCCAATAAATCGAGGCTTTTTACCAACTTGATGGTAAGAAATCCCGGGACCTAGAAATTCATTTCGTACAATTGAACCTTTTCAAACTGTTTCTTTTTGAGAACCAAAAAAACTTGTGCCAAAATAACGGATGCGAAGAAGAACAAAAGGCCTTGGACACGTAATGGATCCTGAAGCACGATTTCTGCGTCCCCCTGACCAAAACCTCCCACATTAGGATTGCTTGTTAATGGTTGATCAAGCTTGATGGATTCCCCCTCTGAAACAAGAAGTTCTGGTCCGGGAGGTATAATATCAATCACTTGGCGTCCATCTGATGCATCAACTATGGATATTTCATACCCCCCCTTTTCTTTACGTAGTATTTTTCTTACTATACCTGTTGACGTAGCATTATAGACTGTATTGTTACTCTTGCTACCATCAGGATAGATCTGTCCTCTTCCTCGGTTTCCCCCTACATATATGGGATATTTTAAGAAATGAGCATCTTTCTTCGTAGCAGGATCAGGGGAAAGAATGGGAAAGACAATTTCACTATATTTCTTACCGGGAACAGGGCCTATCACAAGAATGTTTTTTTTATCGGGACGATAACTCTGAAAAGCAAGATTTCCTATCTTTTCTTTTAACTCAGGGGAAATACGATCGGGCGGCGCTAATTCGAATCCCTCGGGCAAAATAAGAACAGCACCTACATTCAACCCTCCCTTTTTTCCATTAGCAAGAACTTGTTTCAATTGCATATCATAAGGAATTCGAAGAACTGCTTCAAATACAGTATCGGGAAGCACAGCTTGGGGAACTTCAATATCGACGGGCTTGCTAGCTAAATGGCAATTGGCACATACAATTCGTCCAGTTGCTTCTCGTGGGTTTTCATAACCCTGCTGCGCAAAAATGGGATATGCATTTGAAATAGATGTCCGAGTTATTACGTATATCATGATCGATACAGAAATCGATCGAGTTATCTGTTCCTTTACCCAAGAAAAAGTATTTCTATTTTCCATGTCCAATCGCAGATCCCAGAATTTCTACAATAAATTAGATAGGTAGCTAAGCTAATCTAGTTCCCTATACACGAATCTGTTGTCATTCTACTGCAACAGTTGTACTGCAATGATGAATACCTTAAAGTAGGTATAAATAGAAAGAATTTTGCTAAAATGGAAAAGGGCTTTCTTTCTAAAAAAAGATGCTTGCTAATTTGATTAATATTAATATCGGGAGATCAAATGAATTTATGCTTCACTAATTGAATGATAAATGACTACAAGCGAAGGAGATAGACGATTTAAACAAAAAAAGACCCAAAATTTCAAACATGTATCTAGAATTACTGGAAAACTACAAACAAAAATAGTGAAAATAAGCTCGTTAGGAGCCCATCCAAAATCGTTGTAGACCCAACGAATTACTAGTTCCCAACCACGGGTGGAGTGAAATCCAACAAAAAAATCAGTAACTAAAAGAATAAAAAAAGCTTTTATTGAGTCATTTAAATTATAGAAGAATTCCTGAACCCAAGAATTCAAAATGACAAGTTCCTCTTTACCCAGAAAAAAAGAACCACTTAGAATAGCCAAACAGATTATATTTGTCGAGAAATGCAAAATGGTATGGAGATGATCCTCATTATTTATTTTGACCCATTGTATTATTTCCTTGTGTATTCCTGTAGGAGGTTTTTGTACATGTGTCTTTAGTTTCCCTTTTATCATCTCGTCCAAGAGAGAAAGTTCTTCTAATTCTATGAATCTTTCTAGAATCCTTTTCTCTTGAATATCAGTTAAGAGAGTTTCGGATTGCCTGGTATTCCACCAATTCTTAATCCAAAGTTCCAGACATTTGTTAAATGAGGAAGAGACCCCCCAAGGCAAAAGTACGATAAATACAAGATATAGTAAAGAAGGCAATGCTTTCTTTTTTTTCATTTTTGATCTGTAAATGGAGTTGTTAATGAATATGCTTCATTCGCTGACTCTATTCCATTCCCTGACTCTATATGATGATATTTCTATTTCATGATATTTCTATTTCTTTGAAGCAAAAACTCTATAGGTTTGATACCCTGTATCTATTCTTCTTTTTTGTATATTAGTTATTAGTGGAATTTCAGTGCATTGGGTTCTTTCTTAGATCTAGATGGAATGAAATAGTGAAATAGAATAAAAAAAAAGCCCTTTCGGATGAAAAAGGAAGAATAGTATGCGATATATCTAACTTGGATAAAAAAAAATTAAAAGCAAATTTCTCTTATCCTCGTTTGTTCCTTCCTTTAGATAAATACTTAAAAATCCCCTTACAATAACAAATCCAATTTAGAAGGGACTTCCTCCCTGTGTTGAGAAAACTTTTCTTCTTCCAATTCTTCTTTTCTTCATTCAACTCAGTTCAAAAAAGATACCTCAAAATACTTCAATTGGTACGCGCAAGAAATAGGCCAATTCGGCAGCTTTTTGTTCAATTTCTCGTGGAGTAAAAAATTTATCATCAGTACGAGTCAAGGGAATGATCCCCTGGCCCCGGATTTCCATATAAAGAATACGACGAGGATAAAGACCCTCTTTAACCTGAATTCTAATTGATTGGATATCCCGCATAAGGAATCGAAGGAAGACGCGACGTTTTATTCCAGGGAATCCCCAACGAAAAATGCACACTATTCCCTCTTTTCTATCGAATCGGTCATAACCACTACCTACATTCCACAAAATAGTACACCACAAGTAGGAGCTAATGAATAGGCCTGCGATTCCGTAGAAAGACATCACGACCCCCTGCGGAAAAAAAAGAATTTCTTGAGATGGAAGTATAGATATAATATTCTTACCAAGATAACTGGAAATCCCAACCGATAAGAATCCTAGTGAACCTAGAAAAAGAATACAGGCCCAGAAAAAATTACCCCTTTTTCGAGAACCTTTTAGAAGTTCTACCCATATGTGTTCTGATCGCCAATTCATATTAGATATACTAAATCCAGCAGCGGTCGATTGAAATTGAGAGAATAAGCTAAATAATTTTGACTTTACTTTTTTTGATTCTGAAATCGCCTTCAGCAACTAGTACTCCTGTGAAATAATAGGTTAGATACATTGACTTTCTATTCAAAAAATATTCGTTGATTCAATTAAAATAAATAAAATAAAACTCGCTATACCTGGCTCTGCATATTCATGCATTTATGCTCGTAGCCTATATCCGCATCCATAACCGTTTTTCATTTGTGTGTAGAAAGTGTGTGTAGAAAAAGCCACATACCCTACCATATTATATTACTTACACTAAAAAATACTAGACAATCTTATTTTTTTGCACATAAAGAAATAAAGAAGTCATTGCAATTGCCGGAAATACTAAGCCTACTAAAGGCACGAAAATAGAAGGTAAGTTTAAATCCGTCATGGAATAGGTGTCTCAATTCAAATTTACTATTTCTATCTAGTCGAAAAATATCTTAAGATTCTTATGATATAATTAAGTATATCTATTATAAGGAATATTGACTATTGTATTGTATTTTTTATTTTTAGTTTGAAAAATATTCTGTAAAAAAAATGAAAGGATAATAAGAAAATTCCAAAAAAGGAGAACTAATTAAAAAGATTTTATTTTGATTTTCCCATCCTCATGGCCTTTCTATCTTTCTAATCTAATTTGAAATTGGATTCAAAAGAAAGCGGTTAGAATTTACTTCCTGCATACATACTTCTCTAGAAGCGCATACAATAATGCGTGGTAAAGGCGGAAAAATAGTATATTCAATCAAAATCAAAGGGCAAATTATCTTACCTACTATAGATCCCCTACTACCCTCTTAGACTTTAAAAGGCGATATACCACCCAAAGAAAGGGTATGAAAATGCCGGGTGGAGTTAGCTTTTCGACGAAGACCTGTCCCGTGCAGCGAAGCCCTGTTAGTAAGACCCCCCGCAATAATGGATTATAGAAGAATATTATTCCAAATACTCCTCTGGACGCATATAGTAGCATTGCGATTCCGAATCTTTTTTATTTATGAATATGAACAGAAAAAATTCATTGTATCGTTGGGTCGGAGCGGAGGTTTGGTCCAGAAAAATTAGAAACAAAACGTCTACTCTACCGCATTGAAGTCTATAGCGCTGTATTTCCACGAAAGTATAATTCTTACCATCAGGATACGATCCTTTCTTTTGAACTAAACGTCTCTACGATGGGTCCAGGTTCTATGTCCAATCCCAAATCAAGGATTTCTCGCTCTTGATCGGAGTCATAAACTAAAAAAAAACTACCTTTTTATCCTTTTTCTCAAGGTTATAGAAAACTTCCTTATCTAGTTCTAGCATTTTGAAAAAAAAAAAATGCTTCTTTTTTTACACACAGTTCGAGTCACTTGTTGACTCACGATTACGCCTGTTAAAAGTTTCAAACGTCCTCTTTTTTGAAATTGAAAGAGAGTCCTATAAAAAGGTCTAACTTCCAAACTATGTCTTTTTTCATTCATTCTCCTTTAGTTTTTTTCTCTATCTAGAAGTGGAATAGAATAACCCGGTTGAAGGGTAATGATCATACGTCTGTAATGCATTGTATGGCCCAGAATAGGTCCTATTCTTCTACCTTTTCCAGGTAGTCGATGGCTATTCACAGCTACCACCTTAACACCAAAGAAGAGTTCGACCCAATGCTTTATTTCTGTCTTAGTGAATCCCGATTCGACATTAAAAGTATATTGATTCTTTCCCAATAAACGAAGACTTTTTTCTGTAAATACTGCGTATTTGATTCCATTATCATTATCATATGATAATACTATATTTTATTATTTTATTATTTTATTTGTATTTCTTTATTGTATTATACCTTAATATATATATTCTAGATATATAGAATAGACGAATCTCAATTTGTCAAGTCTCATGATCATATCATGATCTATTTTTATTCGGCTCAATCTTTTTTTTCTAAAAAAGATTGAGCCGAGTTTAATTGCAATCAATTAGAAGAATAAAGAAGAATTACTGCATTTCATAACTGATTTTTTTCTCTTTTTATTTCGTTTCTTTTTTATTTATACCTTCTTTATCTTTAGTTTTATCTAGTTAATCAATAGTATCTACCGGCTCGAACTCGAATTTGATCGCCTTCCATACTTCACAAGCTGCGGCTAGTTCAGGACTCCATTTGCAAGCTGCTCGGATAATTTCATTACCTTCGCGAGCAAGATCGCGCCCTTCGTTACGAGCTTGTACACAGGCTTCTAAAGCCACTCGATTAGCTGCTGCACCAGGTGCATTTCCCCAAGGATGTCCTAAAGTTCCTCCACCAAATTGTAATACAGAATCGTCCCCAAAGATTTCGGTCAGAGCTGGCATATGCCAAACATGAATACCACCTGAAGCTACCGGTATAACACCTGGCATGGATACCCAGTCCTGAGTGAAAAAGATACCGCGAGCACGATCTTTTTCAATAAAATCATCGCGCAATAAATCAACAAAACCTAAAGTCATTTCGCGTTCCCCTTCTAACTTACCTACTACTGTACCGGAGTGGATATGATCTCCCCCAGACATACGCAATGCTTTAGCTAATACACGGAAATGCATACCATGATTTTTCTGTCTATCAATAACTGCATGCATTGCACGGTGAATGTGAAGAAGTAGGCCATTGTCGCGGCAATAATGAGCCAAAGTAGTATTTGCGGTGAATCCCCCAGTTAAGTAGTCATGCATTACAATAGGAACCCCTAATTCTCTTGCAAATACAGCTCTCTTAATCATTTCTTCACATGTACCCGCAGTCGCATTCAAGTAATGCCCCTTGATTTCACCGGTTTCGGCCTGTGATTTATAAATAGCTTCGGCACAAAAGACAAAACGGTCTCTCCAGCGCATAAATGGTTGTGAGTTTACGTTTTCATCATCTTTGGTAAAATCAAGTCCACCACGTAGACACTCATAACACGCTCTACCATAATTTTTTGCGGATAATCCCAATTTTGGTTTAATAGTACATCCCAATAAAGGACGACCGTACTTGTTCAACTTATCTCTTTCAACTTGGATACCATGAGGCGGGCCTTGGAAAGTTTTTGAATAAGTAGGGGGAATTCGTAGATCCTCCAAACGTAGAGCACGTAGGGCTTTGAAACCAAATACGTTACCTACAATGGAAGTAAACATGTTAGTAACGGAACCCTCTTCAAATAGGTCTAATGGATAAGCTACATAACAGATCCATTGGTTGTCTTCCCCAGCAACAGGCTCGATGTGATAGCATCGTCCTTTGTAACGATCAAGACTGGTAAGTCCATCAGTCCAAACAGTTGTCCATGTACCAGTAGAAGATTCGGCAGCTACTGCAGCCCCTGCTTCTTCGGGCGGAACCCCAGGCTGAGGACTTACTCGGAATGCTGCCAAGATATCAGTATCCTTAGTTTCATACTCTGGGGTGTAGTAAGTCAATTTATAATCTTTAACACCAGCTTGAAATCCAACACCTGCTTTAGTTTCTGTTTGTGGTGACATAAGTCCCTCCCTATAACTCTTGAATTAAGAATTCTCACAATAACAGGGTCTACTCGATGTTAATTAGGCGTAAATGAAACTTTAGCAAAAATCTCGTAAAACAAAAAGGATATTCAATTAATATAATATCAACTCATTAAAGAAAATTGAGGGCATGCTTAGGTTAATGAATATGTTTCATTCATATATAATGCGTACACCCTGTGTATGTTCTATCCTATAGGAATTCCAATATAGGAATTCGATAGGAATTGAGTTGTTGTTATGGTAAGTTAACACGGTTCGTTATTAAACCATGGATTTGATTTACCAAATCCATAATTATTGTATACTCTTTGATAGATATAGCGCAACCCAAATTAATTCCTAATCCTTATTTTACAAGTTCTTAATAGTTCTCTTTTCTTATTTTGAATGCAAATACCTAACTAAATACTAATAAAATTCTTTGTTGACAGCAATCTATGCTTCACAGTAGTATATATTTTGTATATCGAAGTCCTAGATAGGAAAGTAGAGTAGGCACAGATCCTCCACAAAAGGCAAAATGTATATGAAAAAAAAGATTGATTGAACTTTCCAATGGACTCATTCCATGAGTAAACGATTGAATGGGATTCGCTTGGGCAACGAAATCAAGTCCTGGTCCCCTTTTCTCTCTTATTGAATTAACTAATTCATTTCCTTTTTACTTTTGGATTTTTTTTGATTTGATTTGGCATTATTCAACAATAAAAAAAGAAAAATTTCGACAAATTCCTTTTTTTTAATTATGTGATAATTATGAGAACCAATCCTACTACTTCTCCTCCCGGGGTTTCCACAATTGAAGAAAAAAGTACAGGTCGTATCGATCAAATTATTGGACCCGTGCTGGATGTCACTTTTCCCCCAGGCAAGTTACCTTATATTTATAACGCTTTGGTAGTCCAGAGTAGAGACACTGCCGATAAGCAAATTAATGTGACTTGTGAGGTACAACAATTATTAGGAAATAATCGAGTTAGAGCTGTAGCTATGAGTGCTACGGACGGGTTGATGAGAGGAATGGAAGTGATTGACACGGGAGCTCCTCTCAGTGTTCCGGTCGGTGGAGCTACTCTCGGACGAATTTTCAACGTTCTTGGGGAGCCTGTTGACAATTTGGGTCCTGTAGATAGTAGTGCAACGTTCCCTATTCATAGATCTGCGCCTGCCTTTATCGAGTTAGATACGAAATTATCCATCTTTGAAACAGGTATTAAGGTCGTCGATCTTTTAGCTCCTTATCGACGTGGAGGAAAAATAGGACTATTTGGGGGGGCTGGAGTAGGTAAAACAGTACTGATCATGGAATTAATCAATAACATTGCTAAAGCTCATGGGGGCGTATCCGTATTCGGTGGAGTAGGGGAACGGACTCGTGAAGGAAATGATCTTTATATGGAAATGAAGGAATCCGGAGTAATTAATGAAAAAAATATTGAGGAATCAAAGGTAGCTCTAGTCTATGGCCAAATGAATGAACCACCGGGAGCTCGTATGAGAGTTGGTTTAACTGCCCTAACTATGGCGGAATATTTCCGAGATGTTAATAAGCAAGACGTGCTTTTATTTATCGATAATATCTTTCGTTTTGTTCAAGCAGGATCAGAGGTATCCGCTTTATTAGGGAGAATGCCCTCCGCAGTGGGTTATCAACCTACTCTTAGTACAGAAATGGGTTCTTTGCAAGAAAGAATTGCTTCTACTAAAAAGGGATCTATAACTTCGATTCAAGCAGTTTATGTACCTGCAGACGATTTGACCGACCCTGCCCCTGCCACAACATTTGCACATTTGGATGCTACTACCGTACTTTCCAGAGGATTAGCTTCCAAGGGTATTTATCCAGCAGTAGATCCTTTAGATTCAACCTCGACTATGTTACAGCCTCGGATCGTTGGCAACGAACATTATGAAACTGCGCAAAGAGTTAAGGAAACTTTACAACGTTACAAAGAACTTCAGGACATTATCGCAATTCTTGGCTTGGATGAATTATCGGAAGAGGATCGTTTAACTGTAGCAAGAGCAAGAAAAATTGAGCGTTTCTTATCACAACCGTTCTTTGTGGCAGAAGTTTTTACTGGTTCTCCAGGAAAGTATGTTGCTCTTGCGGAAACTATTAGGGGATTTCAACTAATCCTTTCCGGAGAATTAGACGGCCTACCTGAACAGGCTTTTTATTTGGTGGGTAACATCGATGAAGCTAGCACGAAAGCTATAACCTTAGAAGAGGAGAACAAATCGAAGAAATGAAATTAAATCTTTATGTACTGACTCCTAAGCGAATTATTTGGGATTGTGAAGTGAAAGAAATCATTTTATCCACTAATAGTGGCCAAATTGGCGTATTACCAAACCACGCCCCCATTAACACAGCAGTAGATATGGGTCCTTTGAGAATACGCCTCCTCAACGACCAATGGTTAACAGCGATTCTGTGGAGCGGTTTTGCGAGAATAGTTAATAATGAGATCATCATTTTAGGAAATGATGCGGAACTGGGTAGTGATATTGATCCGGAAGAAGCTCAAAAGGCACTTGAAATAGCCGAAGCTAACTTGAGTAAAGCTGAGGGTACGAAAGATTTGGTTGAAGCGAAGCTCGCTCTCAGACGAGCTAGGATACGAATCGAGGCTGTCAATTGGATTCCCCCATCCAATTGAAGACAATCCAGTGGTTTATAGTTGATACAAAGAAAAAGGGAAGAGGGGTAGAAAAAGTTATTAGATAGCGAAGCGAAGTAAGTCCAATGCTATCTAGTAATTTTTCTACCTACTTACCTACTATTGGATTTGAACCAATGACTCCCGCCGTATGAAAGCAATACTCTAACCACTGAGTTAAGTAGGCAATTTATCACCACAAAGGAAGACCCATTACTTCGATCGATTATATATTGAATCCCTTTTCTAAGCAATACCGCTCTGTTATTGGTCTGTTATATACTAAATACTAAACTAAATACTAAACAGATACAGATCAAAGGGGTATCCTCTGGCATTAGAAAATATTCATCTTGACAAGAAATTATCTATATGTTAAGATATCTCTGATAAGGGCTATAGCTCAGTTCGGTAGAGCAACTCGTTTACACGTGCGCCAATGCTTTTCAAAGGAGCTTATTATGCAATGAACATAATCGATCTTATTGCAAAATCAATGTCTTACTTCATAGATTCGAGAGAATAGGAGAACAGTAGCCTGACAAACAGTCGGTTCAGTCCGATTCAGGTGCCAATTCAGGTGCCTAATCAAATAGAACCCTTATGGATTTGCTAGTTGATAAGGTAAATATCCAGCCCACTAAATGCTAGGCGTAATGAGGATAAGGGCCTCCAAAAAACTTCTTTTCGTTCTATGAACTTTAAGGTGTATGAAGTCTCATAGTTAACTCTTGCAGTGGAACGATAGAGACTCCATTTCACTTAGGTTGATTTAATTTAGACCGGAGGCAGACCTAAGTCAAGGTAATCCTCCTTTGAAACACTTTGGTATTGCTCCTAGATAGATCATAATACAAAAAATCAATCAGAGCACAGGGAGCCATCTCATTATCTTTCCGTAAAGAAAAACTATGGTGGACTAACTGATCTTTAAATCAGTTTATGAAAGAGCCCAATGCAAAAAAATGCAT
>NW_028260368.1:4803857-4829739 GCF_056163025.1 Triticum urartu | reverse complement strand
TTTCGTCTTCGTTTTCAGCTCCGCTCGCTCGAGAATTGCCACAAGCGCAAATCCCGCTTTTTATGGGTCCAAAGATTCTTTCGCAAAACAATCCATCTTTTTCTGGTTTATCGGTTTTATAATGAAAAGTAGAGGGCCTTGTGACTTCGCCAACGACTTCTCCATTAGGTAGGTTTTTGTTAGCCCAAGCCTTTATTTGTTGAGGGGAAACGAGTCCAATTTGAAGTTGTTGATGTTTATATTGGTCAATCATAAAATAGAAATAAGAAAAGAATTTATATTTATTCCGATCAAACTTCCTCCCTATTAACCTGGAAGTTCTTTTCAGATACAAGGAAATGATTCAGTTCTAGAGCCAAAGATCGTAGTTCTCGAACGAGCACTCGAAAAGATTCTGGAGGATCCTCATGATTAGGTATTCTTTTTCCCCAGATCGTAGCATTAAGTATTTCTTGGCGAGCTATAAGATGGTCAGATTTATAAGTAAGTATCTCTTGTAAAATATGAGCAACACCAAATCCTTCTAAAGCCCAAACTTCCATTTCTCCTACTCGTTGTCCCCCTTGCTTGGCTCTTCCTCTAACCGGTTGTTGTGTAACAAGTGAGTAGGGCCCAGTAGAACGCCCATGAATTTTCTCATCAACTTGATGAATTAATTTTAAGATATAGGACTTCCCTATTAGAACAGGTTGCTCAAAGGGGTCGCCTGTTCTTCCATCAAATATTCTGCTTTTTCCCGGGTACTCGGGTTCAAATACCCATGGATTTTTTGTTTCTTTACTGGCTTCATATAATTCTGAAAACACAAGTTTTCTTGAAGCCTCTTGCTCATATCTCTCATCAAAGGGTGCTATTCTATAATGTTTCTTTAGCAGATCCCCCGCTAATCCGAGCGAGCTTTCAAATATTTGTCCCACATTCATTCGGGAGGGTACTCCTAAGGGATTGAAGACCATATCAACGGGTGTTCCATCTTGCAAATAGGGCATATCTTGCCTAGGCAAAATTTTGGAAATGATCCCTTTATTCCCATGTCTTCCGGCTACTTTATCCCCAACTTTGATTTCACGTTTCTGTAAAATATATACACGAACCATTATGTCGAGCGGGTCCCTTTGGATCCATTTCACATCGATAACGCGCCCTCTTCCACCTATAGGTAATTTCAGAGAAGTTTCTTTTGAAGTGGAAACCTCAAGGCCAAATATGGCCCGTAATAATCCAGCTTCCGCGATATAAGATGATTCGCTCGCTATCTGAGGCGTTAATTTACCTACTAAAATATCACCAGTTTCTACCCAGGATCCCAACCTAACAACTCCATTTCTGTCCAAATTGCGGAGTAAATGTTCTTCTAGATGTGGTATTTCTTTAGTGATTTTTTCAGCGGAGCCCTGGCTTGTCGTATCCGTCTGAATTTCATATTTCCGGATGTGAAAAGAGGTATAAATATCTTCATATACCAAACGTTCGCTAATTAGTACTGCGTCTTCAAAATTGTAACCTTCCCATGGCATATAAGCTACTAATACGTTTTTTCCTAAAGCAAGTTCGCCCCCAATTGTAGCAGCTCCTTCTGCTAAAATTTGTCCTTTTTTAATGGATTTACCCCGTGGAACCCGGGGTTTTTGGTGCATACAAGTATTTTTGTTAGAGCGACGGTGGTTAACTAAAG
The DNA here is from genome assembly GCF_056163025.1 of Triticum urartu. NCBI lineage: Eukaryota > Viridiplantae > Streptophyta > Magnoliopsida > Poales > Poaceae > Triticum > Triticum urartu. The sequence goes on along the minus strand of NW_028260368.1, from coordinate 4,828,064 downwards.
GAATACTTATAGTCTTCCCACTACTTGATAAAAGTATCTTATGACTATCAGTAGAAATGATCTTTCCCTCGCGTTCGGCTATAATGGAAACCCTCGAATCTAGAGCTGTTTGGCGTTCCAATCCAGTTCCAACAATGCATTTCTCGGACCGAGAAAGCGGAACTGCTTGGCGCTGCATATTAGAACTCATTAAAGCCCGATTCGCATCATTGTGCTCAATAAAAGGAATGAGAGAACCCCCAATAGAAAAATATTGGAAAGGAAAAATACTTCTAACATGAATCTGTTCCCATGCAATAGTCAAGAATTCTTGACGGTATCTAGCCGGAACAACCTGTTCTTCCTGAATACCTTGATTCAAGGACAAAGAATTTCCTGCTGCTATCATATAATATTCATCTCTATTTGGTGATAGATAAACCACCTGTCTCTCTTTTTTTTCTTTTGCTTTCTCAGCAGATATTTCATAAAACGGACTCTCTATGGATCCCCACAAGTGATCAATTCTCGCATGAATTGTTAAGGATCCAGTAAGTCCAACATTGATTCCTTCAGACGTGTCAATTGGACAAATACGCCCATAGTGACTCGGATGAATATCTCGGCTCCGAAAACTTGCGGTTCTCCCCGTCAACCCTCCAGGACCTAAACAACTCACTTTTCGCCCATGAACAGTTTGTGTCAATGGATTCGTTTGATCAAAAACTTGAGATAACGGGTATGTGCCAAAAAAGGTCTCATAAGTAGTTATTAATAAAATTGAAGTTGAAGTTGGAGTTACCAAAGTTTGGGGAGTCGGTTTCGATTGACGTATGAATACTCTACGAATAGTTTTTTGAACTGCATGTTGTAAACGACCAAGAGCCAATCCGAATTGATCTTGTAACAGATCCGCAACCGAACGAATACGTTTATTTTTCAAGTGATTCATATCGTCATCGTCAAGTATACCCGTTCCAAATTTCATTCCAATCAAATGATCCGTAGCGGCCAATACATCTCGTGGTAACAAGAATGTATTGTTCTGAGGAATATCAAGATTAAGTCTCCGATTCATATTTCGTCGACCAATCCTTCCTAATTCACATTTTTGTTGAAAAAATTTCTTTTGTAATTCCTCGCATAAGGACTCCGAAAATACCAGGTCCCCACCTACACAAGCAAATTGTTGATAAAACTCCAAAATAGCTTTTTCTTTTGACTCAATCCTCTTCTTCTCTTTAGCATTCGGGAAAGACAAGAAAATTTCAGGGTAGGAAACATTATCCAGAATTTCTCTTAGATTCGAACCCATAGCTGATGATAGAACTAGAATAGATATCTTTTGTTTTCTACTCACGCGAGCCCATATCCTTTCTTTTTTATCAATTGCTAATTCCGATCTCCCCCCCCAATCTGATATTATAGTGCCAGTGTAGATAGAAATTCCCTTATGATCTAATTCCGAGCGGTAGTAAATACCAGGACTTAGCAATATTTGATTGATCACAATTCGGTATATTCCATTTATAATAAAGGTTCCTAAGGAATTCATTATAGGAATGTTTCCGATAGAAATGGTTTGCTTTTGCACATCGAAACCAAAAATTAATCTCGCAGATACATATAATTCGGAAGAATAGGTGAGTGATTCATACACAGCATCTCTTTCTTTTATCGAGGGTTCTAGCAGTTGATATCCTTTCGCAAATAATTGAAATGCAATTTCGTGATCTGGATCTTTAATTGTTGGAAACTTGTCAAGTTCTTCTGCCAAGGCTTGATTAATGAACCTACAAAATCCCTCGAATTGGATCTGACTAAATCCGGGTATTGTGGACATTCCCTCGTTTCCATTCCGGAGCATCTTAATCTTAAGTTTCCTGTTTATCAAAGAAAAATTCCATTATCAGCTCACTCTTCATCAATCCCTATGGATCGATCTAGCAATCATGGAATCTATATTCTGTTTACTGAATCACATGAAATTCTAGGGAACTCCACATACGTATTTCATATATGTATTTCATACATATGAATAGAGACCATTTGGACGAAAGTTCGAGTTTGCCAGGGGTACAAATGAAATGAAAATGAATTGATAAAACATTCCTACAAAAAAAATTCTGCCACTTATACTTTATGTTATGATATTCTAATCAGATTGGATGGCAAAGATTTCTCATTTTATCTCCTTTCTATGAATGTAATAAAGCCGTAATATAATATACTAGAAAGTTTGACTTTACTTCGATTTAGAATAGCGTGCTTACTTTAATTTCTCAAAATAATTTGAGGGTTCTTTTTTATTTCGGATCGGAGTAGTATAATTGCTAGAAAATTCAGTATTTCATTGTGGAATTCTAAAATAAAGTAAGTCCCTTTTTTAAGTACATGCCAATCTAGTTATCCACCTCTCCCCATATCCATGCTTTTCTTTTATCGTAATTTCACTTGGGTACGCCAAGATAGTCAGGTTATACTCTATATCAGAGCAAATTTCCTTTTTTTATTCAAGATATTTAATTTAATACTTTGAAAAATTAAAGCATGATTCCCCATAGAGATATGTACATAAAGGGGATCTTTGGATAATAATGCTGTTCGGACCTAAAGTTTACCTATACACGGATTAAGCATAAAGCCATAATATTTTATTATGCCATTGAAGGGGGGGGAGATAATACCGATTTAAGAGTAGTTCACTACTGCAATAAAAAAAAGAGAATTCTAGTTAACGGTTCCAATTTATTCTGAATTTTGCAGCCTGTGAATAGAAATCCACTTTTTCTTCTTTTTCATCTCAATAGAAAGAAATGGGAAGTTTTATTGTGTTAACAATGTATGTTTTAAGATAGAATCTATCGAGGAGAATAATAGAAACTGGATCAAAAAAAGCAGGAATAGATTTTTTGAAAAAGATTGGAAAAAAGTAAGTAGAATTATATTCAAAATAAAAGGGGCTTTTCGTAAGAAAACGTGGATGAATACTTGCTGTTTTCTAGATTTTTGATCGGATTTTTTGGCGGCATGGCCAAGCGGTAAGGCAGGGGACTGCAAATCCTTTATCCCCAGTTCAAATCTGGGTGCCGCCTGATCAATAAAATACTTAGGTTTTTTTTATAGTGCTGATCGAATTCGATAAATTTTTACTTCGCATAAGTTCGGGCAAGAGAGTAACTGGGCCTGCCGATACTGGGTTTAGAGAAACCATACCATAGTTCTATCCTCAAACTAGGGTTAGGGTTTGTTTTGACGGTAGTGGCCAAAATGGTTATCAATAGGGGTGAGGTAGTGTTTCCTTATTCTTTTATTATATGAATTTGAATTGGTTCTTAATTGAGATTCGATTTGATAATTTTAAAATACGAGGATAAGATGTCAGAAATCTTGGTATCCAAAGAAAGGTCCCTAAGGGGCATTCTTTTTTTTTTTCAATCTAAGATTCAAGAAGGGACTCCACGAAAGAATATCAAGACTTACTAATTATTATACATTTTTTTATCGTACATCTTATGTTACCTACATACACTAAAGTAAGGACTACTTAATTCTAACGAGAATCAGATTAAATAGGTCGATCAAAAATCAATTTAGGAGTTGTATTATGGATAAAATCTCTTCATTCTTTCATAGAATGATACAAAGCAAGGCTGCAGGGTTTAGGTCAAAAATAAACATTAGGTAAGGTAGGTATCCAATAAATATTTATCTATCGATAATTTTATGGTATATTCGGGCGTCCTTTGCTTAAAAAAAAAAAAAAGAGTAACAAAAGGAATAAAAAATCTTCCTATTCCCGCTTCTTCTATTCAGGACATCATTCCCGTACTCTTTCTTTTTTAAGGAAAAAAGGGCTATAGTATCTCGTATTTTTAATGCTCTCTAATTCTACCAGAATTCCTATAAGAATTTGTTAGGAGTAAATTCCTTGAACTGATTGATCCATGGCCTTAGGGCGGAATCCCTTTTTGACTCTGTACCCTTGATTCCACTATGATTATTGATCAATAGTAGAATAATCCCTTCATAGAAATAGGAGACATAATTTAGATGGATATAGTAAGTCTCGCTTGGGCTGCTTTAATGGTAGTCTTTACATTTTCTCTTTCACTAGTAGTATGGGGAAGGAGTGGACTCTAGGGATACTACTAATTGATTAAGTAATCAAATTGTTGTATCAATTCTTTTCTTTAATGGATCATTTTGCATTAATCATTTTGTCAAACGTTATTCTTTAATCTTTTTCTTTAGTTTTGTTTCACTCCTGTAAGAAACTCTTGTATTGTAAGTTGTAATGTAAGAAAGAGCCATTATACCAATTCAGAATTTCTACTAGAAATGACGAATGGTTAAAAAAAGTTCTATACATAAGAAAATTAGACTTTCTTCCACGGAACTATTCACGGCATATCACACATTTTCCATTTCCTTTTACTTTTTACTATAGTCTATTCTTCATATTATTTTTCTTTCCTTCCATGGATTCTTTGGTCAAGAATTGTCTTAGATTTTTTTATTTTGACCTGATTGAAATTAAGTGGATGCAATGAAAAAAGAAATTGAATTAGACTACTTAACTATTTCAATCTACTAATCTATTCTATGTAGATTCAAAGATAATATAATAGAAAGAATCTAAAGTGTCGTAGAAAAAACTATATGTAGTTCTTTCTACCACACTTTAAGATTCCAACCAGATCCTTTCATTTAAGACTTGGATTTTTTTTATTTAATCCCTTTTTAATTTCTTCAATGATTAATTGGAATTCCAATTAATTATTTTGGCTGACTGTTTTTACATAAATAATAAGTAAAAAAGAAGTAGGAACTAGAATGAACAGTGCAGTAGCAATAAATGCGAGAATATTGACTTCCATAACCTCTTTATTTTTTATTTTCACAATAACTCGGGATGTAATCCCATGGAGAGGAAAAAGGGGTATCTTGTAAATTCAAGGGTAGGGCTTGCATTCTGATAATACTGAATCAATTCAATATTATGAATATCGGATCTATCAAATCAATTCATGGATGAGAGTTATATTTCACGGATGAGAGTTATATAGTATAACATAGGAAGATCCTCTATCCACACTAAGACCAAAATGGGTTTTTTGATTGGATTAGGAATTCCCTCTTTTTTAATCCTTTTCTACTTTTTCTTTTCTATATCTCTAACCCACGAGCTTTCTTAATCTTATACTTTCTTAATCTTATACAATTTCCCTTCCTTTTTCTTATAGTTATACATACAATTATGTATGTATTATATGACCAACTTTCACTTTCTATGGGTCACATAGACATCCAAATAAGCAGTAGAAGTGAGATGGGGAAAAGAGGTCTGAAATAAAAAGGGAATACGATTTATGTATGGATTCCGGTAAAATACCGGTACTCTATTCCATAAGAGTGGAATAGGAAATTAAGATGAGGATGGTATCATCATAAAGAAAGATAGAGTAATATAATATCCTAAATTCTACTAATCCACATATCGTATGTGTGTCTTTCTTTATCGATTGGGAGTAGTGAAAAAAAAATTCCTATATGCCCTCCCTCCCTCTTTAATGAGAGATGCAAAATAAAAAAGTGAAGTAAGGGTGCCCTGTGGGTATTTGATCTTGCTCCCTGCCCCTTTTTTTCATGGAAAAAGGAAATATCAATTTCTCCATTCATTGAACCCTAGTTCGGGACTGACGGGGCTCGAACCCGCAGCTTCCGCCTTGACAGGGCGGTGCTCTGACCAATTGAACTACAATCCCCGCGGGGTGTATGGCATACCCATTCTTAAATAGAACCATAAGAAGATTCGATTCGTCTTTCGTACTCTAAGAAATAGACGAATCATATACTACATACCCACATATTATATTATACGTGGGTATAGTGAGAGTGACATAACTAGTATGTCGTGATTTTTTATCACTAAAAATGGATAATAATCCAGCCTTCAATAAGAAAAACTCTTTTGTTTGTAAGAAAGGAATGAGAGAGATATGGATTAGAAAAAAAAATTTCCCTTTTTTCTTTATCTTTTATTTCTATAGATCAGACATTTTATTTTATGGAAGAAAAACAAAAGGATTTAGTTCATACTCACGAAGCCCTAGATTTTTGGTTTGGGCCGAGCTGGATTTGAACCAGCGTAGACATTGTCAACGAATTTACAGTCCGTCCCCATTAACCACTCGGGCATCGACCCAGGAAGAATTTATTCTAGGGTTTTTGCTAATCTATGATTAACCTCCTTTCATAATACTCCCTACCCCCAGGGGAAGTCGAATCCCCGCTGCCTCCTTGAAAGAGAGATGTCCTGAACCACTAGACGATAGGGGCATCACTAGACGATAGGGCCATATACAACCGCTCGTGATTATACTATAATCATAGTATGAGCAGTTTTTTGGAATTGTCAATATACTCGAAAAGTATAAATAGATCCAAAGCAAAGAGTTTTTCCAACTTTTCTGTTATGTTTTCATCTAGGATTTTTTTTAGTTGATCGTTATAGATTAATTCTCCGTGCTTCATTTAGTGTTCATACCAAAAATGCATCCATCCCGCACTAAGTCATAAAATTCTCTAAAAATATAGAGAAAGTTTCAAAAACAAAGAAAAAAAGTGAATCAATTTAGTAGAAAAGTACTCTATCAGATTCGAACCAACGACTTACGTCTTAGCACGAGATTACTCTACCACTAATTTAAAAAGCCCTTTATCGGATTTGAACCGATGACTTATGCCTTACCATGGCATTACTCTACCACTGAGTTAAAAGGGCTTTTTATTTAATTCAAAAATTAGCCACTTGGATTTCCCATTATGGGTCTACTGCATAATGTACATATTATATATATAATATATAGAGATAGAGAGAGAGACATTATGTAGAGATTGTATATGTATATATCGATATCTTGAGAGCTCAAAATAAAATTAATAAAAAAAAACATACCCTACATAACATATCCAACTCTTCTTGGTTCAGGGTTTTCCGTTTCCGAAGACTAGTAAAATAGGCGGATTCTGGAACCCCAAGGATTCAACGGTATATGGATATGGAAAATATAAGATTTCCGATCCTAGCGGGAAAAGGCGGGGAACAGATACCCAATAGGATATAGGATCCTTGGGAGGAACTTTTGGTAATGGCCTTGATCCTCTATGCTATTTTTTATGTGTTCTTAGTTCTATTGAACTTTTTGCATTCTTTTAAACAAGAATCTAATAAACTAGAATTGAGTCAGTGGAAAAAAGGAGAGAGAGGAAAGTGTTAAATGGAGAGAGTCGACTAATCAGAGACTTTTAGGATCTTCTTTACATCAGGTAAATCTGTCGGCCCTGTCCGTTTTTTTCTTTAAGTTACGACTCTTTGCTGCTTACTTCTATCAAGCCATAGGGAAAGTCTATGATGAATTTGGAAAACTCATCTCACTCTTACTCTATGGCTCGGACTTAATGGGGGAAGAAAACATCTTCCATAATTTCTTTTTTGTTCAATTCTGGACAAAAAAGAAAAGGAAAAAAGGAATTTATAGGGACAGTGTTACCCCCTATATCCCCTAGTTTATATTGTAGGAATAATAAAACAATTTAGCAGTCTGACACACTTACGTCCTTGCAAAGTAAATAATTATTATTGTAGTCGTAACCGTAGAATAGGATCCTAATCAAAATAAATACATTTGGTTCAGGCGCTATTAGCATGGTAAGAAAAGATTTTTTTTACAGACCAGAGGGGCTATCTAAATCCTAAAGTAAAGGCGAGCGATCGAAGTAGAAGTACCAACGGCTCAGTGTCATGAACCTTCTCCATCTGATTCAATAAGGGGGAATTAGCCTTCTTGTCAAATGGCTATCCTTGACAAAGGGTACCATTTATACCATAATCTACAATGTAGCGGGTATAGTTTAGTGGTAAAAGTGTGATTCGTTCTATTAATAACTGAATTTGAAATGATATACTTAAGGCATCCTTAAGTTTTTTATTTTTATATTCCGATGAAAACTTTAGTTCTTATAAAGGATTAAATCCTTTTCCTCTCAATAGCATATTGAGGAAGAATATACATTCTGGCGATTTGTATCCAAAGACTAATTTAAATTGCATCCAAAATAAAAATAGGATTATGAGTACAGAGTCGCGAAGCATAATTTTGCATTGGATTAAGTATTCCAATTTTGAAAATATGAGTAAAGGATCTATGGATGAAGATACAAAAAAGTTGATTTCCAATCGTAACTAAATCTTCTTAAAATAAGGAATAAGGAAGCCAAATAGCTAAAAAACGATAGTTTTGGTTTACTAGAACCATCCGCATATTGTTTCAGCTCGGTGGAAACCCAATTCTTTTCCTCAGGATCTCTTGAATGAAATTAGGGAACGAAGTAAGTAGATTAGATGAATTTAGATAGAATTTCTATCTCCTACTCTATAAGGATCATCTAGAAAGCGGAGAGCTTTGGTTCCATTCAAATAGAAAAGCTGACATAGATGTTAAGTGGTGAGAATATCCATAAAGGAGCCGAATGAAATCAAAATTTCATGTTCGGTTTTGAATTAGAGACGTTAAAAATAATCAACCAACGTCGACTATAACCCCTAGCCTTCCAAGCTAACGATGCGGGTTCGATTCCCGCTACCCGCTCCATTCTGTATAAAAGGAGTATTCTATTTGTCTAGACATGTTAGAGGCTTGTATTCAAGCCTTTTTTGTCCACCAGTTTCTGGTACTCCAGAGCGGAGTAGAGCAGTTTGGTAGCTCACGAGGCTCATAACCTTGAGGTCACGGGTTCGATTCCCGTCTCCGCACTTAGCAGTCTGTATAAAAGGACTATTCTATTTCTCTAGATATGTATGGTAGAGGGGCGTATCCAACCCTTTTTTATTCATTAGTTCCCGGCCCTAGAGGGCAAAATTGAGCAGTTTGCGAAGTCACTTGCCTTCAAAAAAAGAAGGCGCAAGGCCTCTCCCTACCCTGCAGAAAATAAAAATGAAACGAAAGGGACAGTCTACCTCTCCCTTCCCTTTAAAAAAAGTTTGCCCGTTGTTTGTCTCAGTTAATACCCAATTTTTGGAGCTCTGTTGGCGAGTTCTATTTCTGCCTCTGGAGCGCCCTCTTTTTTTGAGTGGGATGCAAAGGAAGGGTAAGATAGTAAGGGATACGGCACTAGACTAACACCTAATTAATACTTAATTTAATATAAGTAGTTAAACAGTTAACTAGACTAAACTTTTTATCATAGTACTTTGATAAATTAAGCGGGCGAGCGGCGGGAATCGAACCCGTATCTTCTCCTTGGCAAGGAGATATTTTACCATTGAACTACGCTCGCTACGGTATATATTTTATAGCGTATATCCGCCTGGGTCGACCTTCTATGTCTGGGTCGACCGTTTCATTTCATTTTCTATTATATTAGAGTTTTCCTTTTTTTATTATCTGTCAATGAATATTCTAATGGGAATGGAATTTCATAATACTGAAAGAGAAGAGCTAGCAATTCGGAACGCAAATTGCGTTTTAATACGTCTCACTATTCTAATTTTTTAGAAGAAATGGCCTTTATTATTTCTTTTTTATGGGGTTAATAAATATTAACCAAATTTCATTTAAGAAATGAGAGAATTCAGAATAGCTACGAGAAAGACTAGTCCAATCCATAATGATGTACCGGAAAATACAACATTTTTATTATTTGACCAACCATCAGGAGAAGCAAATACAAGGGGTACACTAATTACTAAGACTGAGGAAGTCGCAATTAATGCAAAAACAGCTAATTGGAAAGCAATAGTCATATTTCTAATCCTCCAAGCTACCATCAAATAAAGTTGACTACATATTTGATCCCTCACTTAAACCAAAATTGTAAAAAAATACAAGAAGTAGGAGGGGTTTAATCATGAATCCATTGATTCTTCTCTTTAATTCAAATTTATTACTTAAACCGCTTTTTTATTTGGATATGGGGGTGAGAAGAGATTATTTACTCTTTATTTCACAAGCGGGTATAGCGGATCCTGTATCCGTGTATACAGTATACAGAGATATATCGAAAAGGAACTTGTATCTGATATCTTTCTAGAGGCTAATAAATCTTTTTATTTTTTATATGGCTATGTTCTATTTGTAGGAGTAAAATAAGGATTAGGCTGTGGAGAGATGGCTGAGTGGTTGATAGCTCCGGTCTTGAAAACCGGTATAGTTCTAGGAACTATCGAGGGTTCGAATCCCTCTCTCTCCTTTTGCTTATTGAATACGTTTGTTTCTTTCATTTTTATTTATTTTTTTTTTCTGTCCCTTATCTTTCTTTCATAAAAAGGAATGAATGGCTCGGCTAGATGGAATAACCGAGCCAGAACAGAAAAAAAGTAGAACAGGTATAAATAAGAAAATCTTAGTTAAGAGGGTTCATGTAAAGAACAGGTTCCAAATCACGATCGATTCCCTTTTCAAAACCTGCTGCAGCAGCTCGGGCTCTTCCTGCATGCCATAAATGGCCCACAAAAAAGAAGAATCCTAGAACAAAATGAGAAGTTGATAACCAACTTCTAGGAGAGACATAATTAACTGCATTGATCTCGGTAGCTACGCCACCCACGGAATTTAAAGAGCCTAAAGGAGCGTGGGTCATATATTCTGCTGAGCGTCGTTCTTGCCAAGGTTGTATGTCTTTTTTCAACCTACTCAAGTCCAAACCGTTGGGGCCCCTTAGAGGTTCTAACCATGGAGCACGAAGGTCCCAAAAACGCATAGTTTCCCCTCCAAAGATAACCTCCCCAGTTGGGGAACGCATTAGATATTTACCTAAACCTGTGGGTCCTTGAGCGGATCCCACATTAGCTCCAAGACGCTGGTCTCTAACTAGAAAAGTAAATGCTTGAGCTTGAGAAGCTTCTGGCCCGGTGGGTCCATAAAACTCACTCGGATAAGCTGTATTATTGAACCATACAAAACAACAAGCGATAAAACCAAAGACAGATAAAGCAGCTAAACTATAAGACAAGTAAGCTTCTCCAGACCATACAAATGCACGGCGAGCCCATGCGAAGGGTTTGGTTAAAATATGCCAAATTCCGCCAAATACACAAATAAAACCCAACCATACATGCCCACCAATTATATCTTCTAAATCATCTACACTAACAATCCACCCTTCTCCACCAAAAGGAGATTTTAGTAAATAACCAAATATAACACTGGGACTAAGGGTCAAATTGGTAATTTTTCTTACATCTCCCCCCCCAGGGGCCCAGGTATCATATACACCGCCAAAATAAAGAGCCTTGAGTACTAGAAGAAAAGCACCTAGACCTAACAAAATTAAGTGAATACCCAAAATTGTAGTCATTTTATTTCTATCTTTCCAGACATAACCAAAGAATGGAAAAGATTCCTCAAGAGTCTCGGGTCCCAGAAGCGCGTGATAAATGCCACCGAAGCCTAAGACTGCGGAGGAAATTAGGTGAAGTACGCCAGATACAAAGTACGGAAAAGTATCTAGAACTTCCCCCCCTGGCCCTACTCCCCAACCTAGAGTAGCTAAGTGTGGAAGTAAAATCAACCCTTGTTCATACATGGGCTTTTCTGGTACGAAATGGGCCACTTCAAATAGGTTCATTGCTCCGGCCCAGAATACGATTAATCCGGCATGAGCTACATGAGCTCCAAGCAGTTTACCGGACAAATTGATAAGTCTGGCATTCCCAGCCCACCAAGCAAAGCCGGTGGTTTCTTGGTCACGACCAGCTAAAACGAAAGTTCCATTAAAGAGCGTTTCCACGTGGTAGAACCTCCTCAGGGAATATAAGATTTTCATGAGGCTGATCCTGAGCTGCCATCCACGCACGAATACCCTCGTTTAAAAGAATATTTTTGGTGTAGAAAGTCTCAAATTCAGGATCTTCCGCTGCACGGATTTCCTGGGAAACAAAGTCATAGGCACGTAAGTTCAGAGCCAAGCCAACTACGCCAATAGCACTCATCCATAAACCGGTGACGGGTACAAATAGCATAAAGAAATGTAACCAACGTTTATTGGAAAAAGCAACACCAAAGATTTGGGACCAAAAGCGGTTAGCAGTGACCATTGAATAAGTTTCTTCAGCTTGAGTTGGGTTAAAAGCACGGAAGGTATTTGCACCATCACCGTCCTCAAATAGAGTGTTTCTCTACGGTCGCTCCATGAATAGCGCATAGCAGAGCCGCACCTAATACTCCGGCAACTCCCATCATATGAAATGGGTTCAACGTCCAATTATGAAATCCTTGGAAGAAAAGGATGAATCGAAATATCGCTGCTACGCCAAAACTCGGCGCAAAGAACCAACCAGATTGCCCCAGTGGATAAATAAGGAATACAGAAACAAAAACAGCAATTGGACCAGAGAATGAGATTGCATTATAAGGCCGCAATTGAACAGACCGAGCAAGTTCAAATTGGCGTAACATGAAACCTATTAGTGCAAAAGCCCCGTGGAGAGCTACAAAAGTCCATAGACCGCCTAATTGACACCAACGAGTAAAATCTCCTTGTGCTTCGGGCCCCCATAGTAGCAACAAAGAGTGTGCTAAACTATTGGCAGGGGTAGAAACTGCTGCGGTTAAGAAATTACAACCTTCCAAATAGGAACTAGCCAATCCATGGGTATACCAAGAAGTTACAAAAGTTGTCCCTGTAAACCAACCCCCTAAAGCGAAATAAGCACAAGGAAAGAGCAATAGGCCAGACCATCCTACAAAAACGAAACGGTCCCTTCGTAACCAGTCATCCATAGTATCAAATAGATCATTTTCTTCTTTAGGAATTCTACCAAGGGCTATAGTCATAGTGATCCTCCTATTCAATTACTTCAACCATTTCCGAGCACCTCATATCACTTTCCAAGGCATATGATAGTTTTATTATCTGTGGACGATTTCTTTCTCGTTCAATGCCCTTTTTCAATGGTCTCGAAGAGAGAAATTTCCCATTTTTATCTATGGAGTCACAGTCACAACCGAGGTCGTGGTAAATCCATGAATTTGATTCGATTTGTTTTTCTTATACTATTTATTTGTTTTTCTTATACTATAGAAATAGAAATAAATTGTTTTTCTTATACTATAGAAAGAAATAAACCTTTGAATTCAGCATTATTCCAAGACTCCTATTTCAAAGTCTATCTTTTAAGGGAAAAATGCAAATAAAAGTAACCCTTCTTTTCCCATTCCCTCTCTATTGCATGGGTGGAAGAACTAAAATAATAGAGGATTCTGAAAAAAAAAAATGGACCTTCGAAATCCAATTTTATGTGTAGCGCAAAGGAGTTGCGATTTCTTCTTATTCCTATAGAACATCTAGTAACAAGAATATGAAATCGTAAATAGCGAAAAATTCTTGTCTTGCGCGGTCTAAGTCTAAGGAAATAAAAAAAATTCGCTTATACAATTTCATCTACATCGAATTTATATATCAGAATAGCGGATAGAGGCATCATTAAAGGAGTCAGGTCTACTTACTTTATGCTTCTTTCCAATTTTATGGTGGATTTGATAAGAACCCTTTTTGCTTTCTTGATAAATAATCGACAAAAAAAGCGTTTTTTTTATATAACCTGCTTGTTTTATTATAATTATAACAAGTCCTATATGGAAATGCCCGCTAAAGAGAAAATCTATTTGATTGTCTCTCGGCCAATATCGATTTTTAGAAAGAAAAAACAAGAATTTTCTTCTTTTTTTATTAACATTAAGAAAAAAGAATATAATTAAAATGGAATTGGCAATATAATTTTTATAGACTTTTGAAAGAAAAAAAAGGGGTTTTTTGCAACCGTTATTTCTTATTTCTTGCCTATATCATATCACGGAAACCTTTCGCTTTGGAACGTGGAGAGATGGCTGAGTGGACTAAAGCGGCGGATTGCTAATCCGTTGTACAATTTTTTTGTACCGAGGGTTCGAATCCCTCTCTTTCCGCTCCCTTGGATCATTTGGGACTTTCGAATTGGAAAGAATTCTGACCCCCGGATTTTCTCATAGATAAATGTACGAAACAAATCCAATAAGAAAAAAAAAAACTGAATTTTTACTCCTCGCGTCCAGGATTCCGTCCTGGGTCATTAGATAAGAATCCAAAGATAAAGAGTGAAACAAAGAATATCACTACTGTATAAACAAAAAGTTTGAGAGTAAGCATTACATAATCTCCAAGATTTTTTTTTAAGGAATAGATTACCAGTTTTTCCTTACCACACGGATCCACTAGGATGGTTTTTTTTTATACCTAAAAATGCAAAAAAGAATTCTTGAAAAAAATTGCAAGAATTCTTTTATAATAAGCACTCTTATCAATAGCAAAAATAGGGTTAGGTGGTTAGGTATTGTGTAGGTACCTTTAGGTACCTGCTCAACCTAGGTGCAGGGGAGTAGAAAGGCTGATCCAAATTTATTGCTGTAGCTACCCATTCAATGTAGAAGAATTTAAATTTTAGAATCGAAGGTTCATAATATAAAAATATAAAACTTCTCGGCTTTTACCCATTTTAAAATTTTTTTGGAATGAACACATCATTCAATTTGGCATACAGAGTACTAAAGATTTCATCGAAAACTTACAGCAGCTTGCCAAACAAAGGCTAATAGAAAAAAGAATAGAGGTATAACAGGCATAATATCCACGATTGGATTGAAAATAGCATAAGCTTCGGGTAATTTGGCAAAGAAAAAACTAGTAGGATAAAGAACAGAATTAAAACAGATACAGGTTAAACTAAGTATATTAGGCATAACAAGCATTTCATTCTTGTAGAGTAAATAATTGGATTTTTCTTGAGTTATTTTTTTAAGGGAAAGAAGGAAAAGGCAGATTCAAAATCTTTTTTCTTCGGACTTTCCCAAACACAAAATACCTCCTTGTATTCGCACTCTCAAATGAGAGTGGAATAAATTCGACTTTCATATAATATCTTAATAGAATTCCATGTAATGATCAATGCATTTTTTTGATTCTATATTATCCGCATGTGTAGAATACTAGCAAGAGAATATCCCTCCTTTTTTATGTAATTGAAATGGTATTGACGAATAACAAATAAACATACTAGTGTTTATTAGTGTCGCATAAAACCCGAAATGGGGCGTGGCCAAGTGGTAAGGCAGCGGGTTTTGGTCCCGTTACTCGGAGGTTCGAATCCTTCCGTCCCAGATTGTTTCTGATGAAACAAACGGTGAAATCATATAGTATTCCGTACGAGACAAAAGTTTATTAAAGAGAATAATGATATCTTATTCTTTCTCAGAAAACATAATAAAGTCTTAAGTCCAGTCAAATTGACTATCTTTATTTTCATGAAAAAATGGGATCTATCAAGCACATTCAGGATATGCCTCTACTATAAAATCACTTAGTCATATTTTTTTCTTCCTTTTGGTATTCGAGTTGAAGAAGTACGAGAATTCTATAACTACCAAAAACTTTCAATCTTTTCATTGGAATAGTTTATTTAGTTATTATAGTTAATTGTTTTTGGTACTGAAAAAATATATTACTACTAGAATTCTAATTCTAGTAATTAAATTAATTAAACTTTTTTGGAGGTTGATAGTTTATTTATTGAGGAAGAGTCAATCCTTCTTTTCTCACTTCAAGATTGATCATCTCGAGCCATCCGTTGAGGGTGGAAATTTAAGAATAAATAAGTTTTAAGCAAACTTGTTTAGTCGTCTTTTTCAAACTATGTTTCATTCATATGATAGAATTTTAATATGGGTTTAAATAAATTGGATCTTGGCGGAGGCTTCCCGGATAAATACTTACTTTCTTTTATCCATATTGCTCCATAGATAGCAAGTTTTAATTAGTATAAAAAAACTAAACCAATGACTATTCATGATTCCATCCATATTGGATCAATTCTCTATACCACTTTGCAATGAAAAGAGGAATGTTTGTTATGGTAAAACTTCGTTTAAAACGATGTGGTAGAAAGCAACGTGCGACTTGAAGGACATGATCGATTGTGGATTTTGCTATCCATCATTTTCCATAGTAATGAAAATGCTCTTGGCTCGACATAGCCTGTTCTATTCGTTCCGAACCAAATTTGCGCTGGGTTTAAGTAACATAGTACACGATGGAGCTCGAGAGGACAGAATTTTTTTTATCAAGGGAAAGAATCTAGGGTTAGTGAAAACTAATAAATTAGGCCAACTTTGTCAGTCTATCCTTAATATAGAAATAAATCGAAAGGTTAAAATAAGAAGAAAGTCCAATAAAAGTATATCAGAATCAATCCCTCTTATTAGATTTCTATAGAAGAGATAAATGCTTTATCGAAGGAAATAAGAAAAAAGGGTATGTTGCTACTCTTTTGAAAGAAAAAAATAGGAATTCCCGAAGTAATGTCTAAACCCAAGGATTTCACAAATCAAAGATAAAGGATTCCAGAACAAGTAAACACAATTTTCAATTGTCTCAACAACAGAGTTGGATTAGAATAAGGAATAAAAGTCAATTCGTTCGAAATGAGACAAAGAAAAGAGTTTAAAGACGACTCAAAAATTTTGGAAGGATTTTGCCTTCGAAGTTTGTCAGGCAAAATTAGCCCACTTGAGTCATGAGTATAAATGAAATTTGTTTTTTCTGTAAGGAAATTAATGCACGTCATAGTCTAATTTCTATTATTATCGACAGAAATTCGAATCATTTTCTCGAGCCGTATGAGGAGAAAACCTCATATACGTTTCTAGGGGGGGGCGTTGTTTATCTACATCTATCCCAATAAGCTGTCTATCGAATCGTTGCAATTGATGTTCGATCTCGAAGAGAAGGAAGAGATCTTCAAAAAGTAGGTTTTTATGATCCGATAAAGAATCAAACTTGTTTAAATGTTCCAGCTATTCTCTATTTCCTTGAAAAGGGTGCTCAACCAACAAGAACTGTTTATGATATTTTAAGGAAGGCAGAATTCTTTAAAGAAAAAGAAAGAACTTTGAGTTAATTGAAGAACTAAATGAATCAAAAAATAGGATAGGAGAAGATTATTAGTATTCCTAGTTGTCTAATTATTTAGACACAATTTACCTCTTTTTTAATCCTATTTGGATTTATATTATATCGTGCCAATCCAACATAAGCCCCTATTTTATTTACTTTTTCTATCTAATTTGTTTTCTTACCATTGTATTTCCATTGACAAAGGTCTATTGAACAAATAGAATTTGTAGATAGATGGGTCTCTTTATCCTCACTCCATATTCAATTTTTCCGCCTACACTTCGCTCAAATGATAAGGGTGTTCCTCTTGCATGTATTCTCATACAATATAATATATATTTTTTATAATATATATTTTTTGTTAATAAAAATCGCTAAAAATAAGGAGAATTTGGCCATCGTGATTAGGGTCGCTCTTTTTTTAACTTTACTTTAGTGGAATTTCACCGGACCTGTTCGTTTTGGCATTTGAGTGTTTTTCATGGTCGATAAAAAAAATCTTTTGATGTCTTGCTAGTTCAATGTTTTGACAGAAGCGCGCGGTGTAATTCCATTGATTTTTGGATTTCGATCGTATCTAAGATCCTTTTTTTATCTGGGTTGCTAACTCAATGGTAGAGTACTCGGCTTTTAAGTGCGACTATGATCTTTTACACATTTGGATGAAACAACAAATTCGTCCAGACTCTTGGTAGAGTCTAGAAGACCACGACTGATCCTCAAAGGTAATGAATGGAAAAAATAGCATGTCGTAATAAAATCAATCTTTTTTGAATGGAATCCAAAATTACGATTTTCTGGGTCTAATGAATAAATGGATAGAGCCTGGCTCCAATTCTGGTAAAATAAAAAGCAACGAGCTGAACTTCCTAATTGGAATGATTCCCCGCTCTAATTAGACGTTAAAAATAGATTAGTGCCGGATGCGGGGAAAGGTTGGGTTTTCCTATGAGTGGACCCTTTATTTTTTCTTTTTTTTTTTAGAAATCCTAATTATTCTTGATTATGGATTGAATAAGGGATGTTATGGAATTGAATGTGTAAAAGAAGCAGTATATTGATAAAGAGGCTGTATTCCAAAGTCAAAAGAGCGATTGGCCTGCAAAAATAAAAAACTTGTTCTGTTCTTTTTTTTTAATTAGAACAAACATAAACTAATTGGGTAGAAAAGGAGCAGAAAAAGATCTGTGGATTAGACTCCCTTTCTTTCCAGGGTTTGTATTAAAAATGCAACACCCTGTTCTGACCATATTGCACTATGTATCATCATTCGATAAACCGAGAAATGCTTCTTCTCTCTGATTCAAGTAGAAATACAAATGGAAAAATTCGAAGGGTATTCAGAAAAACATAAATCTCGTCAACAATACTTTGTCTACCCACTTCTCTTTCAGGAATATATTTATGCATTTGCCCACCATTATGGATTAAATGGTTCTGAACCTGTGGAAATAGTTGTTAGTTGTAATAACAAGAAATTTAGTTCACTACTTGTGAAACGTTTAATTATTCGAATGTATCAGCAGAATTTTTTGGATAACTCGGTTAATCATCCTAACCAAGATCGATTATTGGATTACAAAAATTATTTTTATTCTGAGTTTTATTCTCAGATTCTATCTGAAGGGTTTGCGATCGTTGTGGAAATCCCATTCTCGCTACGGGAATTTTTTTGTCTGAAAGAAAAAGAAATACCAAAGTTTCAGAATTTACGCTCTATTCATTCAATATTTCCCTTTTTAGAAGACAAATTTTTGCATTTGGATTATCTATCACATATAGAAATACCCTATCCTATCCATTTGGAAATCCTGGTTCAACTCCTTCAATACCGTATCCAAGATGTTCCATCTTTGCATTTATTGCGATTCTTTCTCAACTATTATTCGAATTGGAATAGTTTTATTACTTCAATGAAATCCATTTTTTTTTTTCAAAAAGAAAATAAAAGACTATTTCAATTCCTATATAACTCTTATGTATCAGAATATGAATTTTTTTTGTTGTTTCTTCGTAAACAATCTTCTTGCTTACCATTAGCATCTTCTGGAACTTTTCTGGAACGAATCCACTTTTCTAGGAAGATGGAACATTTTGGGATAATGTACCCTGGTTTTTCTCGGAAAACCCTATGGTTCTTTATGGATCCTCTTATGCATTATGTTCGATATCAAGGAAAGGCAATTCTTGCATCAAAAGGCACTTTTTTTTTTGAAGAAGAAATGGAAATGCTACCTTATCAATTTCTGGCAATATTATTTCTGTTTTTGGACTCAGCCGCGAAGAATCCATATAAACCAATTAGCAAACTCTTGCTTCGATTTTATGGGGTACCTTTCAAGTGTACAAAAAAGTTCTTTGTTAGTAAGGAATCAAATGCTGGAGAATTCATTTCTAATAGATACTCGAATGAAAAAATTCGATACCATAGTCCCCGCTACTCTCCTCATAGGATACTTATCAAAAGCTCAATTTTGTACTGGATCGGGGCATCCTATTAGTAAACCCATTTGGACAGATTTATCAGATTGGGATATTCTTGATCGATTTGGTCGGATATGTAGAAATCTTTTTCATTATCATAGTGGATCTTCGAAAAAACGGACTTTGTATCGACTAAAGTATATACTTCGACTTTCATGTGCTAGAACTTTAGCTCGTAAACATAAAAGCACGGTACGAACTTTTATGCAACGATTGGGTTCGGCATTTTTAGAAGAATTTTTTATGGAAGAAGAGCAAGTTATTTCTTTGATGTTCACCAAAACAACTCTTTTTTCTTTCTGTGGATCACACACTGAGCGTATTTGGTATTTGGATATTATACGTATCAATGACCTGGTCAACCCTCTTAATTAATCATTAGACGAAATTAAGAAACAGGAAAGGGTTGATAAATGATCAAGAAAAAACTTTTCTATTTTTCATTCTGAAATGTTCTTTTTATTATAATAAAGAGTAGGTGAATCAACTTACTAATTAAAAAAATTAGTAGAACTTCCTCTTTGGAATAGAAATTGGCTATTTCTACATAGGGAAAGTCGTGTGCAATGAAAAATGCAAGCACGATTTGGGGAGGGATTTTTCTCTATTGTAACAAGGAAGAATTATCTACTCCATCCGACTAGTTCCGGGTTCGAGTCCCGGGCAACCCATATAGAAAAGACCCATCAAAGTTTTTCACTTTGACTCACTTCATTTACAAATACAAAATTATTGGTTTGGTTAATTTAGTTATATGGATAGCTAATCTTTGGGCTGACTTGGTTGACATTGGTATATAGTCTATGTTATACTGTTAAATAACAAGCCTTCTATTATCTATATTCTAGTTAATACGTGTGCTTGGGAGTCCTTGCAATTTGAATAAACCAAGATCTTACCATGACTGCAATTTTAGAGAGACGCGAAAGTACAAGCCTGTGGGGTCGCTTCTGCAACTGGATAACTAGCACTGAAAATCGTCTTTACATCGGATGGTTCGGTGTTTTGATGATCCCTACCTTATTGACCGCAACTTCTGTATTTATTATCGCCTTCATCGCTGCCCCTCCAGTAGATATTGATGGTATTCGTGAGCCTGTTTCTGGTTCTTTACTTTATGGAAACAATATTATCTCTGGTGCTATTATCCCTACTTCTGCGGCGATCGGATTGCACTTTTACCCAATTTGGGAAGCTGCATCTGTTGATGAGTGGTTATACAATGGTGGTCCTTATGAGCTAATTGTTCTACACTTCTTACTTGGTGTAGCTTGTTATATGGGTCGTGAGTGGGAACTTAGTTTCCGTCTGGGTATGCGTCCTTGGATTGCTGTTGCATATTCAGCTCCTGTTGCAGCTGCTACTGCTGTTTTCTTGATTTACCCTATTGGTCAAGGAAGCTTTTCTGATGGTATGCCTTTAGGAATCTCTGGTACTTTCAACTTTATGATTGTATTCCAGGCAGAGCACAACATCCTTATGCATCCATTCCACATGTTAGGTGTAGCTGGTGTATTCGGCGGTTCCCTATTCAGTGCTATGCATGGTTCCTTGGTAACCTCTAGTTTGATCAGGGAAACTACTGAAAATGAATCCGCTAATGAGGGTTACAAATTTGGTCAAGAGGGAAGAAACTTATAATATTGTGGCTGCTCATGGTTATTTTGGCCGATTAATCTTCCAATATGCTAGTTTCAACAACTCTCGTTCTTTACACTTCTTCTTGGCTGCTTGGCCTGTAGTAGGAATCTGGTTCACTGCTTTAGGTATTAGTACTATGGCTTTCAACCTAAATGGTTTCAATTTCAACCAATCTGTAGTTGATAGTCAAGGTCGCGTTATTAATACTTGGGCTGATATCATCAACCGTGCTAACCTTGTATGGAAGTAATGCACGAACGTAATGCTCACAACTTCCCTCTAGACTTAGCTGCTGTTGAAGTTCCATCTATTAATGGATAAGGTTTTTCTGCTAACATATAAGAATTTTTGAAGACAGAAATACCCAATATCTTGTTCTAGCAAGTTATTGGGTTATTTCTGTCTTTATTTTGAATCTTTTTTTCTTCTTAATCTTTCTATTCAGAATTCAGTTAACGACGAGATTTAGTATCCTTTCTTGCATTTTCATAACTCGTGAAATGCCGAGTAGGCACGAATTCCCCCAATTTGCGACCTACCATAGGATTTGTTATGTAAATAGGTATATGTTCCTTTCCATTATGACATCGCGATTCGTGATGGCCAACCATTGTGGGTAGAATGCTAGATGCCGGGACCACGTTACTATTGTTTCTTTCTCCTCCTTCATATTGACCTTTTCTATCTTTGCCAATAAATGATGAGCTACAAAAGGATTCGTTTTTTTTCGTGTCACAGCTGATTACTCCTTTTTTCCTTTTTAAAGAGTGGCATTCTATGTCCAATATCTCGATCGAAGTACGGAGGTCAGAATAAATAGAATAATGATCAATGGAAAAAAGAAAAAAATCCTTTAGCTGGATAAGGGGCGGATGTAGCCAAGTGGATCAAGGCAGTGGATTGTGAATCCACCATGCGCGGGTTCAATTCCCGTCGTTCGCCCATCGCATTATTGCAAATTCCAAAAATGCAATTTTCCATATTCCTAGTTACGTATTTACTTACGGCGACGAAGAATAAAACTATCGCTATATTTTTTCCTTTTCCTAGTTCTTCTTCCAAGCGCAGGATAACCCCAAGGGGTTGTGGGTTTTTTTCTACCAATGGGAGCTTTTCCCTTCACCGCCCCCATGGGGGTGGTCCACAGGGTTCATAACTACCCCTCTTACTACGGGGCGTTTACCTAGCCAACACTTAGATCCGGCTCTACCCAAACTTTTTTGGTTCACCCCAACATTACCCACTTGTCCGACTGTTGCTAAGCGTTTTGGGATACTAAACGGACCTCCCCAGATGGTAATCTTAAAGTGGCCGATTTACCCTCTTTTGCAATGAGTTTCGCTACAGCACCTGCTGCTCTAGCTAATTGCCCACCCCTTCCACGTGTGATTTCTATGTTATGCATGGCCGTGCCTAAGGGCATATCGGTTGAAGTAGATTCTTCTTTTCTCTCAAAAACCCCTTCCCAAACTGTACAAGCTTCTTCCCATAGCATACGGCTTTCTAGATGTATATGACGATCTCTAGACAGATGGATCTTATATGAATCATATGATGAAGTACCACATGAGTGGATATATAGGAAAGGAATCCAAATCTGCCGAATCGCTCATGTTATGATCTTCTACATCCTAGGTCTCTGCGTTCCGTCATCTGGCTTATGTTCTTCATGTAGCATTCAGATCGAATGACTCTATGAAATTACGTCGATACTTCCACATATTATGGGTAACGTAGGAGACATCCCTATTTTCCCCCGGGGGTCTTAATTACCACTGCTTAGCTTTCAATTTGCCTCTGACCATCAAATTAAATGTGAATAACCCGTCCTCCTCTCTTTGAAACAAGGGGCGCTTCCGGTTCTGTGCGTGTTCAAACAATTTTGTCTTCTCCATATTACCATATCTCTAGAGCCAATAATTTTCTATGAGGAACTACTGAACTCAATCACTTGCTGCCGTTACTCAACAGTTTTCTGTTGAGGTCTATCCCGTAGAGGTAGTCAAATTGGATCAGTGATCGATTTCTAGGTTTCGTCGTAAACCTAATTGGTTACTTCCAATTACGTAAATCAATAGTTCAAACCGCACTCAAAGGTAGGCATTTCCCATTGATATAGGAACTTTTGTACCAGAAACAATAGTATCTCCAATTATAGCCCCTCTGGGATGTAAAATATATCTCTTCTCACCATCCCCATAGTGTAAGAGACAAATGTATGCATTTCGATTAGGGTCGTATTCTATGGTTACGATTCTACCAGATATGTCTTTTTGATTCCGTCGAAAATCTATTTTACGGTATAGGCGCTTATGACCTCCCCCTCTATGCCTTGCGGTAATGATTCCTCTGGAATTACGACCTTTACCACAACGGTGCCGTCCATGGATCAAATTATTTCGTGGATTGGATTTCACTTGCCTGTCTACGGTTCCCTTGCGTGTGCTCGGGATAGGTGTTTTGTATAAATGTTTCGCCGTATTATTAAGTATTCTCCTTTAGTTTTTTTCTCTATCTAGAAGTGGAATAGAATAACCGGTTGAAGGGTAATGATCATACGTCTGTAATGCATTGTATGGCCCAGAATAGGTCCTATTCTTCTACCTTTTCCAGGTAGTCGATGGCTATTCACAGCTACCACCTTAACACCAAAGAAGAGTTCGACCAATGCTTTATTTCTGTCTTAGTGAATCCCGATTCGACATTAAAAGTATATTGATTCTTTCCCAATAAACGAAGACTTTTTTCTGTAAATACTGCGTATTTGATTCCATCCATAAATCGACTTTCCCTCCTATGCTCTGAGTTCCAGTATCGATAAGAATTCGAGTTCTTATTGTTCTTATGTTATGGTATGAATATACCATACCAATTCGTTATGTATGGATGATGGATGAGATTCCATGGATAGAGAGCCAGTTCCAATAGACTTATGGAATGTTCCCGTTCGTGTGCATCCAGCAGGAATTGAACCCGCAAAATTGTACCAATTATGAGTTGGGCGCTTTAACCATTCAGCCATGGATGCTTAACAGGGATCATCGTACATCGTAAATAACCAATTTTCATATAGAAAGACATATCATAGAAAAATGAAATCGAAAATATTCCGAG
>NW_028260368.1:4778857-4786357 GCF_056163025.1 Triticum urartu | reverse complement strand
GACGCGGAATGATAGTGAATAGAGAGAAAGATTCTTCTGATTTTCTTGTTTCTATCTACTAGACGCCGTAGAGAATTGAGAATTTTCATGTCTTTCAATTCTCGTACTCGTA
This sequence comes from Triticum urartu, assembly GCF_056163025.1. Classification (NCBI taxonomy): domain Eukaryota; kingdom Viridiplantae; phylum Streptophyta; class Magnoliopsida; order Poales; family Poaceae; genus Triticum; species Triticum urartu. The sequence goes on along the minus strand of NW_028260368.1, from coordinate 4,786,245 downwards.
ATTGGAAAGTTATGGAAGGAGACCCATCATTTTGCAATGAAAACAACATATAAAACTCTGGACAATTTCGAAATCAGGCCAAGCGTCTTAATACATATGCAAAAAAATTCATTATTGGCCCACCATTGATTAGAAGATTTAGCTTGTATGAATCGCTATTGGTTTGATACGAATAATGACAATCGTTTCAGTATGTTAAGGATACAGATGTATCCACAATTCATTTAGAGTTACTTAATAGTCTATTTCTTATACCATATCTCTATCCCGTGAAATTCTCGAGCCAAAAGATGGATGCATATGCTGTGTTTCATTTTGCTAAATGATATCAATTAAATGGTGTATCAATTCCATAAATTGCATATAGCAATAAATAAATCAGCAAAATTCTTTCTAATATTTTAGATAGAAGAAACATTTCTTCTATCTAAAATATTAGAAAGAATGTACCCTTCTATCCAAATCCAATTTGCATCGATAAAATAAATCCAAATTCCAGTAGTAGATGAATAATTGCAAATTTGTGTGTGTACGAGATTAGAATAACTTCAAAATAACTGACATAATTTTGTATTTTTCCTGATCAGAAAAATACATGAAAAAGAAAGGAGGTAGAAAAATTTTTGGATTTATGGTTAAAGAAGAAAAAGAAGAAAACAGGGGTTCTGTTGAATTTCAAGTATTCAGTTTCACCAATAAGATACGGAGACTTGCTTCACATTTGGAATTACACAAAAAAGATTTTTCATCGGAAAGAGGTCTACGAAGACTTTTGGGAAAACGTCGACGTTTGCTGGCTTATTTGGCAAAGAAAAATAGAGTACGTTATAAGAAATTAATCGGTCAGTTGAATATTCGGGAGCAGTAATTTAATCGTTCAAATTTTTTTCTTGTTTTATTATTTTTTTAGTAGTCTTATAGTAGTCTTAGATTTTTCATTTTGATGAGCCTCGCTTTGAGGAATTCATGGAATAATCCATTTTCATGGAATAATGAATTAAGGAAGAAAGGATATGAGTCTACCGCTTACAAGAAAAGATCTCATGATAGTCAATATGGGCCCTCAACACCCATCAATGCATGGTGTTCTTCGACTGATCGTTACTCTCGATGGTGAGGATGTTATTGATTGTGAACCCATATTAGGGTATTTACACAGAGGAATGGAAAAAATCGCGGAAAACCGAACTATTATACAATACTTACCTTATGTAACAAGGATATAGAGAGATTGTAGAAAGGGGATAGGATAGTTATTTTTGCAAGAGACTTGTTGTAAATTCCTTAACTTAAGAAAGAAAAAAGAATAAAAACACAGATACATAACATAAAAAAAAGAATAAATAAGACGAGATTCGACCTCCCCCTACATATTTAATTTCCTCTCCTATACAAAAACTAGCAAGACCCACTCCATTGGTAATTCCATCAATAACACCCTTATCAAAAAACTCCGTGAGTTCGGTTAACCCTCTTATACCGAGGGTAAAGACCCTAGTATAGAAAATATCTATATAACCACGATTATATGACCAACTGTATATATTTTTTTTTACTTGATCTAAAAATTCTTTTTTAGGATTTCCTTTGTAAAAAGAGTTTATTAAATCCAAATTCTGAAAAAAAGAATAAGCGGATCCATAGAAGATATATGCTATGAATAAACCAAAGATAGCTAGACTTACAGAAGAAATTGCATTAGTAATAAATTCATATGAATTTACAAAAGAATTAGAACTTTCCTGGGTAAAGTTTATTGAGGGAGTTAACCACTTTGATAATATGGTTAACTCTGCTATTCCATTACCAATTCCTCCATTATCAAAAGAGATTCCTATGAATCCAATGAACAAAGTGAAAAGTAGTAATATAAGAAGAGGAAATAACATAGTATTTCCCGTTTCATGCGGATAGGCAAAAGTTTTTTTAGCCCCAAAAGACGTAGTAAAGGATCCTATCCTATTTCTTGTATTACCTTGAATTTTTGGTATATTTTGTGAAAAAAAAGAAACTCCACTCTTCGTTGTTGATAAAACGAAATCCCTATTCACTCCTTTGGGTATCCTTTTTCCCCATAAGGATATTGAATACAAGGAACTCTCTTTAGTGCTACTGTAATTTTGAAAATGAACACGCAAATACCCATCAAATGTAAGTAAATATATCCGAAACATATAAAAGGCAGTTAATCCTGCAGTAAAGGAGGCTATTATTCCAAAAAAGGGCGAATACAACCAACTATTACTAAGGATTTCATCTTTGGACCAGAAGCAAGCAAGAGGTGGAATACCACAAAGAGAAAGTGTACCCCATAAAAAAGTAGTTCTTGTGATTGGAATGTATTTTCTTAAACCGCCCATAAGAACCATATTTTGACTTTTATCTGGTGAATATCCAACAAGAGGTTCCATTGAATGAATAACGGATCCGGATCCCAAGAACAATAAAGCTTTTGAATAAGCATGAGTGATCAAATGGAATAAAGCAGCTTGATAAGAACCTATACCTAGAGCTAACATCATATAACCCAATTGAGACATTGTAGAATAGGCTAAGCTTCTTTTAATATCTCTCTGAGCAAGAGCTAAAGTAGCTCCTAAGAATAGTGTTATTGTACCTACTAAAGAAATAAAACTCATTATCAAAGGTAAAGATATGAAAAGAGGAAGAAGTCGAGCTAGAAGAAAAATTCCCGCAGCAACCATAGTTGCTGCGTGTATAAGAGCCGAAATAGGAGTGGGCCCTTCCATAGCATCGGGTAACCATACGTGAAGAGGGAATTGTGCGGATTTCGCAACTGCACCAAGGAATAATAAAAAAGCACACAAAGTAGTAAGTAAAGAGTTAATTCCATTATTAGGAATCCAGTTATTAGCTATTTTGAACAAATCCCTAAACTCTAAACTACCTGTTATCCAAAAAAAACCTAAAATTCCTAATAATAGACCAAAATCCCCTACACGATTAGTTACAAAAGCTTTTTGACAAGCACTCGCTGCGATTGGTCGTGTAAACCAAAAGCCTATCAATAAATAAGAACACATTCCCACGAGTTCCCAAAAAAAATAAATTTGTATCAAATTGGAGCTAGTAACCAATCCCAACATGGAAGTATTGAAAAAACTTATATAAACAAAAAATCTCAAATATCCTTCATCGTGAGACATATAACCATCACTATAAATAAGAACCAGGATTCCTACAGTAGTAATTAGTATTAACATAATAGAAGTAAGTGGGTCAATCAAGTATCCAAATTCTAAAGAAAAATCATTATTGACGGTCCAAGACCATAGATATTGATAGATCGAACTTCCATTTATTTGTTGAATAGACAGTTGAACTGAGAATACCATAGCTATACTTAAGAGTAAAACACTAGGAAAAGCCCATATGCGACGAAGATTTTTTGTTGCTGTCGGAATAAGAATAAGGCCAAATCCCATTGACATAATAACTGGAAGTGGGAGAAGAGGGATTACCCATGCATATTGATATGTATGTTCCATAAGAAAAGAAATTGCAATTTTTACTTCAATTTTTACTTCAATTTTTCTATAAAATTGTTTCCGATTCACCAAACCAATTCTTATCTCTTTCTGAAAGAATAAATAAAAAGAATAAGAAAAAATACTGAAATTCTTAATTTTTCCAAAATTTATCTCATTGAAATAATTAAAAATTAAGAATGGGTTTAGTTGGTTAAATTAAAAAAGTTAATAAAATAACTAGGTAACGAAGTTATTTTATTAACTAAATAAAGATATTTATAAAAATAAAAAAAAAAAAGTGGAATCATTTTACTTTCTATTCATAATTCATTTTTATATTTCTTTAAAACAAAGATGAAACAGCTCTCTTGTTCCATAATTAACTGATTGAGTGAATTCCAATGAAAACCTATGTTTATAAGAAATTATCGAATAGTCCTTACTTCATATAGAACTAAAATTCTAATGACTATAAATTACCTAAGTTTTAGAATGTCTTGTTTAAGAGACTCAGTATTTTTTGTTTTGATTGGAATTCCTTTCCTTTATGGAATACCATTCTGAACTTAATTAACTATTTTCATTTTCCCTTCTTTTTATCCCCCCGTCTTATCTTATATGGGGGATAGGCTTCCATACCATATATCTATATATGGAGTATACTTGATATATAAATAGATATAAATAGATTTAAATGAGAAACCCTTCTATATATTCTATATTATTAAAAAAAAAGTATAAAATATATAAAGAAAAAATGTTAAAAAATTCTTGTTGTCTTATCCGCATTAGACAAAATGAAGTAAAAAATAATTCAAAATTTAAGTATCTTTCAGTATCTAAGTATAAATACTAATAAAAAGAAGAAAGAAGGATTGATTTGCAGCAATAGATGTCTTTCACATACAACTAGAAAAAAGTAATTTCCTTTTTGAATGGCAGTTCCAAAAAAACGTACTTCAATGTCAAAAAAGCGTATTCGTAAAAATATTTGGAAGAAAAAGACTTATTTTTCCATAGTACAATCTTATTCTTTAGTAAAATCAAGATCATTTTCGAGCGGTAATGAGCATCCAAAACCAAAGGGTTTTTCTGGGCAACAAACAAATAATAAGATTTTGGAATAATATGAATTGACTTATCAAAAAAGAATTCCAATTATTTAATAATTTGGATTCTTCTTTGAATGTACTTTTATGTGTCGAATTACTCGGTACAATATTCTTAGAACAAAAAACCCCTCTTATCTTATATATACAAGAAAAAAAAAGTTTTGTTTGGTATACTGTGTGCTAAGTATTCTTTTCCTATCAATGAACTTTTCATAATTTTCCTAATAGAATCCTCATATTCTATTAGGAAAATTATGAAAAGTGGAGTATTCTTACAATAGGACTTACAACTTCCACCTATCTTCTCCAAAATCATAAGGTTAGTAAATCTTATTAATAAGAGCATAAAGACTTTCATTCTAGAAATTTTTAAAAAATCCAAAAAGCCTTTTCTATTTATCCATTTTATTTTAATTTCATCATTAAATAGAAACCCTTTTGGATTTTTTTCATTGTATTGAAAGAATTTTCAAAATGTAAAGGGGAAATTAATTAGAAAAAATTAGTTCTATAATTGCAAGTTAGAAAAAAGAAGTTCCAACTCTTTCAAGCAGTGTTTGTGTTTCTATTGGGCAAAGCAAGAGTTTATTGTAAAAAAAAAAAATGGAAACGATACTACCAAACGAAGTCTATTTTAATGAAAACTCTAATGTTCCTAAATTTTATGGACTTTCCCAATATCGACGATTCCCAAGATAATAGCTATTATTCTTTTAAGTTACCTATTATTTGAAGTTAGCCGCCATGGTGAAATTGGTAGACACGCTGCTCTTAGGAAGCAGTGCTCAAGCATCTCGGTTCGAATCCGAGTGGCGGCATTCTTGAAAAAGAATACAATAGATTAGAAATCAATTCGAAATTTACAATTTTGTAATGGGACCTTCCCCTTATGCTATTTGCAACTTTAGAACATATACTAACTCATATCTCTTTCTCAACGATTTCAATTGTGATTACGATTCATTTTATAACCTTATTAGTTCGTGAACTTGGAGGATTACGCGATTCGTCAGAAAAAGGAATGATAGTTACTTTTTTCTCTATAACAGGATTCTTAGTTTCTCGTTGGGCTTCCTCGGGACATTTTCCATTAAGTAATTTATATGAGTCATTGATCTTCCTTTCATGGGCCCTGTATATTCTTCATACCATTCCTAAAATACAGAACTCTAAAAATGATTTAAGCACAATAACTACGCCAAGTACTATTTTAACGCAAGGCTTTGCCACATCGGGTCTTTTAACTGAAATGCATCAATCCACGATACTAGTACCTGCTCTACAATCTCAGTGGTTAATGATGCATGTCAGTATGATGTTATTAAGCTATGCAACTCTTTTGTGCGGATCCTTATTATCTGCCGCTATTCTAATCATTAGATTTCGAAATAATTTCCATTTCTTTTCTAAAAGAAAAAAAATGTTTTAAATAAAACATTTTTCTTTAGTGATATTAAATATTTTTATGCAAAAAGAAGTGCTTTAAAAAGAACCTCTGTCCCTTCATTTCCAAATTATTACAAATATCAATTAACGGAGCGTTTGGATTCTTGGAGTTATCGTGTCATTAGCCTAGGATTTACCCTTTTAACCGTAGGTATTCTTTGTGGAGCAGTATGGGCTAATGAGGCCTGGGGATCCTATTGGAATTGGGATCCTAAGGAAACTTGGGCATTTATTACTTGGACCATATTCGCAATTTATTTACATAGTAGAACAAATCCAAATTGGAAGGGTACGAATTCTGCACTTATAGCTTTGATAGGATTTCTTATAATTTGGATTTGTTATTTTGGTATAAATCTATTAGGAATAGGCTTACATAGTTATGGTTCGTTTACATTAACACCTAAATGATTACATAAAATAAAACCTTCATGAAATGAAGGTTTTTACTTTTATGTTTTATTTGAGAACCCCTTGAACGCCTTATCAAAGGGTTCTCAAAAATTCGAGATAGATCTAATTATACTTTTTTACTTATTTCTGCATTATATACTTTTTTTACTTATTTCTGCATTAATAGAGCAGACGAGTAAAAAAAAGCAAACCTATTTAGGATAATAATTGGATAAGAGAGCCTCTACCCTGTCAACGGATAGGGAGAGAACAAAATCTGGATAAATACCAATTCCTATTACTGGTAAAAAGATACAGATTAAAATAAAGAGTTCTCGTGGTCCAGAATCCACAAAATTTGCGTTTGGAACATTAAATAGCTTGTATCCATAGAACATCTGGCGTAACATAGATAATAAATAAATAGGAGTTAATATCATTCCAATTGCCATTACAAAAGTAATTAGTGTTTTTGGCATTAACAGAAATTTTGGACTAGTAATTAGTCCAAAAAAATACTACTAATTCTGCGACAAAACCACTCATTCCTGGTAAGGCAAGAGAAGCCATTGAAAAGCTACTAAACATGGTAAAAATTTTAGGCATTGGGATAGATATTCCCCCCAGTTCTTCGAGATAAACAAGACGCATTCTATCAGAAGCGGTTCCTGCCAAGAAAAAAAGTTGTAGCACCAATAAATCCATGGGATAATATTTGTAAAATAGCTCCATTGAGTCCAATGTTGGTTATGGAACCAATTCCTATAATTATGAAACCCATGTGAGATACAGAGGAATAAGCTATTCTTTTTTGAAATTTCGTTGACCAAGAGAAGTTGAAGCTGCATAGATTATTTGGATCGCTCCTATTATTACTAACCAGGGCGAAAATAGATAATGAGCATGAGGTAACAATTCCATGTTGATCCGAATCAATCCATATGCT
>NW_028260368.1:4729947-4778357 GCF_056163025.1 Triticum urartu | reverse complement strand
CCAACTGGATCTTGTTGCACCCGGTAACAAACATTCATAAACCATTTCTCGAAGTACGTGTCCGGATAGCCCAAAATGTCGATAGTTAGCTCTAGGTCTTCCGGTCAAAAAACAACGTCGATGAAGGCGTGTAGGTGCACTATTACGCGGTAGGGATTGCAATTTTTCTCGCATTTTCGTTTTTTCACTCAAACTCAAGGGAGAAACTTTGCTTCTTATCTTTTTTTTTAAAGATTGACGAATCAAATGATATTTCTGTTCTAATTTCTGCCGCTTCTTCTCCCTCTGAATCAAACTTTTTTTTGCCATAATGTGTCGTTGCTATTATTACCAAGTATACGGTTCTAATCCTAGATGGAAAAATAAATAGAAAAAGAAATCTAAAAAGGCAGATCCTCCCTCTCTATCAAGAGTAATGAACTAGGTGCTGATACAGTACAAAAAAACAAACTAAATTAACCAAACTTGCCTGATGTTGAGGCAATCAAGAAAGCTGCATAAGTGAATATATAACCCACGGAAAAGTGAGCTAATCCAACCAATCTTGCTTGCACAATGGAAAGAGCCACGGGCTTATCTCTCCAGCGAATTAAATTAGCTAAAGGTGTGCGTTCATGAGCCCATGCTAAAGTCTCAATTAATTCCTGCCAATACCCCCGCCAGGAAATTAAGAACATAAATCCAGTAGCCCAAACAAGATGTCCAAATAAGAACATCCACGCCCATACCGATAAACTATTCATCCCAAAAGGATTATATCCATTGATAAGTTGTGAAGAGTTTAACCATAGGTAATCTCTTAACCATCCCATCAAATAAGTGGAGGATTCATTAAATTGTGAAACGTTGCCCTGCCATAATGTGATATGTTTCCAATGCCAATAAAAAGTAACCCACCCAATGGTATTTAACATCCAGAAAACTGCCAAATAAAATGCGTCCCAAGCAGAAATATCACAAGTACCGCCGCGCCCTGGGCCGTCACAAGGAAAACTATATCCAAAATCCTTTTTATCTGGCATTAATTTGGAACCGCGTGCATCTAAAGCGCCCTTTACTAAAATCAATGTAGTTGTATGCAAACCTAGAGCAATAGCATGATGAACCAAGAAATCCCCAGGTCCTATTGTTAAGAAAAGCGAATTACTATTCTCATTAACAGCATTCAACCATCCGGGCAACCATAGGCTTCGACCCGCATTGAAAGCGGGGCCATTCGTTGAAGATAAGAGTATATCGAACCCATATGTCGTCTTGCCATGAGCAGATTGTATCCATTGGGCAAATATAGGTTCGATCAAGATTTGCTTTTCTGGAGTACCAAAAGCAAGCATGACGTCGTTATGAACATAAAGGCCCAAGGTATGGAATCCTAGAAAGAGGCTAGCCCAACTTAAATGAGATATGATAGCTTCTTTATGGTCTAACATTCTTGCCAATACATTATCCTCATTCTGTTCCGGATTGTAATCCCTAATGAAAAAAATAGCTCCATGAGCAAAAGCCCCTGTCATGATGAACCCTGCAATATATTGGTGATGAGTATATAAAGCAGCTTGAGTAGTAAAGTCTTGTGCTATGAATGCATAAGGAGGTAAAGAGTACATATGTTGAGCTACTAAGGAAGTAATAACCCCTAAAGAAGCTAGAGCAAGACCTAACTGAAAATGAATCGAATTGTTGATTGTGTCATAAAGGCCCTTATGCCCACGCCCTAATCGACCCCCCGGAGGAGTATGCGCTTCTAAAAGATCTTTAATACTGTGCCCAATTCCGAAGTTAGTTCGATACATGTGACCGGCAATGAGAAAAATAAATGCAATAGCTAAATGATGGTGAGCCATATCGGTCAGCCACAAACTTTGTGTTTGTGGATGGAATCCCCCAAGAAGAGTTAGAATGGCAGTTCCCGCTCCTTGAGCGGTACCAAATAAATGATTACTCGAATCAGGGTTTTGGGCATAAAGATTCCATTGACCCGTCAAAAGGGGTCCCAACCCCTGGGGATAGGGTAATACATCTAAGAAATTATTCCATCGAACGTACTCCCCCCTGGATGCGGGAATAGCAACATGAACTAAATGTCCTGTCCAAGCCAAAGAACTTACCCCGAAAAGTCCTGACAAATGATGATTGAGACGAGATTCCGCGTTTTTGAACCACGAAAGGCTTGGTTTCCATTTGGGTTGTAGATGTAACCAACCCGCTATTAAGGACAGCGTAGAAAGAAATAATAGAAAAAGAGCTCCAGTATAAAGATCCTCATTGGTGCGTAATCCTATTGTATACCACCACTGATAAACTCCAGAATAAGCAATATTCACTGGACCAGCAGCACCTCCTCGAGTAAAGGCTTCCACAGCGGGTTGACCAAAATGAGGATCCCAAATCGCATGAGCAATAGGTCTTACGTGTAAAGGATCCTGTATCCATGATTCAAAATTTCCTTGCCAAGCTACATGAAACAGATTTCCGGACGTCCATAGAAAGATTATTGCTAATTGCCCAAAGTGAGAAGCAAAAATGTTCTGATAAAGACGTTCTTCAGTAATATCATCATGACTTTCGAAATCATGTGCGGTAGCAATACCAAACCAAATACGACGAGTAGTGGGGTCCTGAGCTAAGCCTTGGCTAAACCTGGGAAATCTTAATTCCATAATGCCTTTCAAATCCTCCTAGCCACTATCCTACTGCAATAATTCTCGCTAAGAAGAATGCCCATGTCGTGGCAATTCCACCCAGAAGGTAATGGGTTACTCCTACAGCGCGTCCTTGTATAATGCTCAAGGCTCTAGGCTGAGTAGCAGGAGCAACTTTTAATTTGTTATGAGCCCAAACGATAGATTCAATGAGTTCTTGCCAATAACCACGGCCGCTGAATAAAAACATTAAACTGAAGGCCCAGACAAAATGAGCACCTAAGAAAAAAAGACCATATGCAGATAATGAAGAACCATAAGACTGAATGACTTGCGATGCCTGTGCCCACAAGAAATCTCGAAGCCACCCATTAATCGTAATGGAACTCTGTGCAAAGTTTCCCCCTGTAATATGAGTTACCACCCCTTGATCACTTATAGTACCCCAAACATCCGACTGCATTTTCCAACTGAAATGGAAAATGACTACCGAAATTGCATTGTACATCCAGAATAAACCTAAGAAAACATGATCCCAGGCGGATACTTGACATGTTCCCCCTCGGCCAGGCCCATCGCAAGGAAAGCGAAAACCTAGATTTGCTTTATCGGGTATCAAACGGGAACTCCGAGCAAATAAAACACCTTTCAAAAGTATTAATACAGTCACATGTATGGTAAATGCATGAATGTGATGGACTAAAAAATCTGCGGTTCCTAATGGAATAGGTAACAAAGCCACTTTGCCACCTACTGCTACTAACTCGCCGCCTCCCCACGTTAAGCTAGTACTTGTTGTTGCACCAGGAGCTGTTACGCCAGGCGCAGTAGCATGGATATTTTGTACCCATTGAGCAAAGATAGGTTGTAATTGTATGGCAGTATCCGAAAACATATCTTGTGGACGGCCTAAAGCACTCATGGTATCATTATGAATGTACAAGCCAAAACTGTGAAAACCTAGAAATATACATACCCAGTTAAGGTGGGATATGATTGCATCGCGGTGTCTAAGGACGCGATCTAATAGATCGTTGTATCGAGTAGTTGGATCATAGTCTCTTACCATAAAAATTGCTGCATGTGCAGCAGCACCGACTATTAGAAATCCGCCAATCCACATGTGGTGTGTGAACAAGGAAAGTTGTGTACCATAGTCAGTAGCTAGGTATGGATAGGGAGGCATAGAATACATATGATGAGCTACAACAATGGTTGTAGAGCCTAGCATAGCTAGGTTAAGAGATAATTGAGCATGCCATGACGTTGTTAAGATTTCATAAAGACCCTTATGGCCTTGTCCTGTAAATGGGCCCTTGTGAGCCTCCAAAATATCTTTAAGTCCATGGCCAATACCCCAATTGGTCCTATACATATGACCTGCGATTAGGAAAAGAATAGCAATAGCTAAATGATGGTGCGCAATATCGGTCAGCCAGAGACCACCGGTTACTGGATCTAGTCCTCCGCGAAAAGTCAGAAATTCTGCGTATTTGGACCAATTTAAAGTGAAAAAAGGGGTTGCTCCTTCGGCAAAACTAGGATAAAGTTGAGCCAAAAGGTCCCGATTCAAGATAAATTCATGAGGAAGTGGTATCTCTTTAGGATCCACCCCAGCGTCAAGAAATTGGTTAATTGGTAAAGATACATGAATTTGGTGCCCCGCCCAAGAAAGAGACCCAAGTCCTAATAATCCCGCTAAGTGGTGATTCAACATGGATTCTACATCTTGGAACCAGGCCAATTTGGGAGCGGCTTTGTGATAATGGAACCAACCAGCAAAAAGCATTAACGCTGCAAAAATCAATGCACCAATTGCAGTACAATAGAGTTGTAATTCACTAGTTATTCCAGATGCTCGCCAAAGCTGAAAAAAACCAGAGGTTATTTGGATTCCTCGGAAACCCCCGCCTACATCACCATTCAATATTTCTTGCCCTACTATAGGCCAAACTACCTGAGCACTGGGTCCAATGTGAGTAGGATCACTTAGCCATGCTTCATAATTGGAAAAACGGGCGCCATGAAAGTACATGCCACTCAACCAAAGAAAGATAATGGAAAGTTGCCCGAAATGAGCACTAAAGACTTTTCGAGAAATCTCCTCCAAATCACCAGTATGACTATCGAAATCGTGAGCATCAGCATGTAGGTTCCAGATCCAAGTGGTAGTATCAGGGCCCTTAGCTAGTGTTCTTGAGAAATGGCCGGGTCTGGCCCATTCCTCAAAAGATGTTTTTACAGGATCCCTATCCACAACAATTTTTACTTCTGGTTCCGGCGAACGAATAATCATTAAGTCCTCCTCTTTCCGGACAAGACATACAAAGAGACCCGCCAACTGTCTTTTTAGTGAATCTTTGAAAGATATATATTTTGAAAGATAGATTTTGAAAGATAGATTTTGAAAGATAGATATTGTGATTAGTTCTTTTCTTTACTATCTACCATCCTTCTATTTTTTTTTTAGTTATTCACTGGAGCAATTATATATTGAAGTCAATCCGAGGCAAGTGTTCGGGTCTATTATGACATAAAGATTAGGTGCCTAACGGACATTGTTTATCTTGAAAAACAAATATTTCTCGACGTAAGAAAAAAATCTTTTTTATTTTTAATTTAAGAAACTAGTGTATTTTTTTTGAGGGCATAAGCTCCTATCTATATCTACTTTCCTTGAGCATAATATAGGGTTTTTTATTTGATTCTAAATTCCAAGATAACTCATTAGAATTATTAATAAGATGGTCCTAATATATTAGCAATATTTAGATTGCCCCCTCTTTTTATTCACTTTATTACTTCTATTCTAGACCCTATCCCTATGGTTTATTCTTATGAAATATCATATAAAATAGAAGGTATAAGAAATGGATATAATGAAATTCTTGATTCGATCTTACGACCTAATTTATTTGATTAATGGATCAACAACCAAACCACCCATTTTATGAAAAAGAAGGAGCATGGTCTTATTCAAATTCAAAGCGCTTCGTAATCTTCAACCAGTTCTGTGCTTCAATATAATTTCCCGGAGTAAGCGCTATAGCTTGTTTCCAATATTCAGCAGCTTGATCAAACCAAGCTTCCGCAATTTCCGAATCACCCTGTAGAATGGCCTGTTCTCCTCGGTCGGAATAGGAAGTTCCTTCCCTTAGAACCGTACTTGAGAGTTTCCTACCTCATACGGCTCAGAAATTGCTATCTGAATTTCCCCTATCTTAACTGAATTCGATTTATCAAAAATCGATCCAATTTGTTCTTGGGTTAAGCAGAAGAAATTAATTACCTAAGTTTCAAACCCTAATTTTTATCAATAATCAGTTTGATCTTTTTTCCCACCTTCAGAAGAATGAAGCATAGATAGATATAGAGCCTTCGTTCAAATTTTCTGAGAGGTAACTATCCCGGTTTCATATATGAAATCTCTATAGAATCCTTGAAAAAGACTTTTTTCCATAAGAAAGAAAAAAGAACTTACTATCTTTGGGATCTGATACTACACCGCTGCTTAATCCCTTAGTGGATCGGCTCTATTACATAAGCGGATTCCTAAATTTTGCCCCATATCATGGGATAAGTAAGCAGTTTTTTTTAGTTGTATCGACCCAGTCGCTCACTAATTGATCTTTACGGTGCTTTCTCTATCAATTTGAGAAACTTTATCCATAGAGTAGTAGTATAGGCCATACTTTCTTCGTTTTTTGATTCTCGTGAAGTGTCCTTCCTTCCTACAGCTGATAGGGAAAAATCGTTGTTTTTACGATCCCTATGTAGAAAGCCCTTTTTTTCTAGTATTTACTAGAAAATTTGATCCTCTCTTTTTTTTTTTTCTTTCTATAGTGGAGATAGTCGCACGTAATGACAGATCACGGCCATATTATTAAAAGCTTGCGGTAAGAAGGGGTTTCGTTCTAGTGCCCGGAAATAATATTCCAAAGCCTTTGTATGCTCTCCATTGCTTGTGTGTATAAGGCCTATGTTATAGAGTATATAACTTCGATCATAGGGATCGATTTCTAGTCGCGTAGCTTCATAATAATTTTGCAAAGCTTCCGCATAATTTCCTTCGGATTGAGCCAACATCCGTTACGGTCGTTCATTCTATTCAAAAAATCTCCGTTCCAAAACCGTACATGAGGTTTTCATCTCATACGGCTCCTCCCTTCTGTACATAATAGTACTAAGCGAAATAATCTATAGAATCAAAATAGAATTAGTCCCGTCTCATTATGAACCGAAAGGGGCTGGTATTTTTCCAAGAAATCTCTAGCCAACCTTCCCACAAGAGGTTTTTCTTAACACCAATGAATTCTATTAATGCTAGAGGAAAACGATAGCTCCAATAATTTCTTTGTTCTCAACGCCTCCTATTTAGAGGAATTAGCTACTTCAACGATCTTTGATGGTTATAGGGGTATCCAAAGTACAAACCTGATGGTTGTTTGTTATCCCAACCATTCTTCCCAGCCCTGATACCGATCAGGAAAGGGGTAATTTCTAACAAAGTTTTTCTCTTGTTGATTCCTATTTCTAGGTGTAGTGCTTTTCTCCCCTATGCTGCCTACGGATACTAATAGAGTAGGATTGGCCTGTAATCCATACCATACCATATCCTGTAGGTGTAACCTTTCGCTCAATACTCAAATCTACAATTGAAGTATCTGAAGCCGCATCAATCGAGGATACACGACGGAAGGAATTGTTAGTTCGCCTCACCTTCCCGAAGCGTGGGTTTGTTTGCTTTACAAATTTGGTTCTCTCTATGCCAACCCCCCTCTCTTTTTCGTAAGACTGAGGTATAGGTAGGGCTAAAAAAAAGCAAAAAAAAGAGTCAAATCGCACCATCTCTATAATAAGTAAATGCCTTTTTTTCTCCTGAGGTTGTCGGAATTATTCGCAATAAAATATTGGCTACAATTGAGGAGGTCTTATCAATGAAATTTCCATTTCCACGGGATCTAGGCATAATTCCCAACCCATTCTATATAGAATTGTTTTCATTCCTTCACAAAATAACATAAAAACAAACACATTCGATTCTTATAATTATAAATAGATTGATCCATATGCTCTACTCTAAATCCATATGCTTTAAATGGATAAGAGAGATATGGATTTTCCGCTCAGCTCAAATTGTATCCTTTTCCTTCTGCTTGGACACGAAGAGATATGAAATATTTGACTAAGACTGGATTTCATTCCACTTTCCTATTTCTGAACAACAACTTATGTTATCAACTATTTCGTGTTTTCAAAGTTATTAATTGTCTCATACCCTATTTTTGATTTCGATAGTATGGTGTAGCGTATCTTATGCAAACGGAATTCTAAGGTTTCTTTATTTTATTATGCAATAAGAAGAATTCTTCCATTTTCTTTTTCTTTAGTTGCGGGAAAACCCAAATTAAAACTTTTATTTTATAGCGAGCGCAATTTCTAGTAAAAAATCCTGTATCCTTCCACTTAGATCAAAAGGAATTTTTCCAATAGAACTATGGAACCCCCGAGTGGTTGCGGTTGTACCTGTACTGCAGGAATAAGAAAACTCGCTATTCACTCAGTTTATTTTCCATAATAAGTTATGTAGGAGAGATGGCCGAGCGGTTCAAGGCGTAGCATTGGAACTGCTATGTAGACTTTTGTTTACCGAGGGTTCGAATCCCTCTCTTTCCGTTTTTCTTAATTCATCAACGTTAAGGATCACAATGTTATCAAATCAAATAACAATTTTTTCCAGCAATAATATAATATCTTATATTATCTTATTTTGATTTAATAGAAATTAGAAATTCTCTATAGCAAATTACTGTGGTATGTAAAATACACATAGAGGAAAAAAGAAAAAAGGATCCTAATCCTAGGGTTAATCAATTTTAGCTAGTTGATGGGAAAATACAAATTAATGGTAATGGTCTTAGGGCGATTTAGTTCGGGGAAAGGGGAAGGGGAAGAAAATTCTATGAACCTTTCCTTTTTTCGTTAAGTTCAAGTCTGACGAGAGTAATATTCTACAACTAACAACTCATTTATTTTGAGACCGACCCACTTCCTATCTAGGATTTTATTTACTAGTCCTTTATATTCCAACGTGTCAATCGCCAAATGCTTTGGCAATTTCCCCGGGTCCGATGAAGCAATATAATTTTGAACCAGACCTTTTGATCTTTGGTTATCTTTCGTAGTAATAATATCTCGGGGTTTGCAACGAAAACTTGGTATATTGACTATACGACCATTAACTAAAATATGTCTATGGTTGACTAATTGGCGGGCCCCAGGAATGGTTGAAGCCATACCCAATCGAAAAAGGATATTATCCAAACGCATTTCAAGTAATTGTAGTAAAACCTGGCCTGTTGACCTTTTTGCTTTTCCAGCGATATGTACATATCTAAGTAATTGTCGTTCTGTCAGACCATAATGAAAACGCAATTTCTGTTTTTCTTGAAGACGAATACGATATTGCTCCTTTTTCCCAGAATTGAATTTTTTTTTAAGATTACTTCCGGATTTAGGTGTTTTTCTAGTGAGTCCTGGTAAAGCTCCCAGACGGCGTATTTTTTTTAAACGAGGTCCTCGATAACGGGACATGAAGACTCCTTTTTTTATTTTATTGAAATTTCATTTTACACAATTAATTTCATTGTATTTACATTACAGAATACATCGAAATTAAAACTGAATTAAACTACAGGATAAACAGAGTAAAATCAACTAAAGTACCCCAAAAAATGGAATTTCATCAAAATCTTTTTTTTTTGTATATATATTATTTATTTTATTGTTTTGTATCTAGCAAAATTGTAAGGTAAAAAACATAAAAGATCCTGGATTCTCCATTTAATTCGGAAAAAAAGAGATTCTTGTTCGTAGAACATCGATAGAGAAAAAAAAGCCGACTATCGGATTTGAACCGATGACCCTCGCATTACAAATGCGATGCTCTAACCTCTGAGCTAAGTGGGCTTACATAACGGAAATAGTGTAACAAATAGAAATAGGTATAGTATAGGAAATCCGTAAAATCTCAGATATTAGTTATTAATCTTAGCTATTAACTAGTTCTAAATTTGAAGTTATACTTATAAAAATAAAAAAATACTAAAACTTCTTAAAGATAAAGTTAGCTTGATATGCTTAACTATAGGATATTAAAAAATAAAATTATAGAATTTATTGGTATTTTCATTCGATCATTATAGACTTTATTATTTGTTAATAATTTGAGGATTAATATTTCACTAAGGGGAACATAGAGTCAGAGTAAATAAAATTGCTAATTCTGATTAGAAAAAAAGAATAAATATCAAGCGTTATAGTATAATTTTGAATACTATAAAAAAGTAAGACGGGAGGTGGGGGAGATAAAAACTTTTGGATATATTGATTCGGATTGAATTGCAAATACATCAAGGATAGAATCAATTCAATTCTGAATTGCAATAAGCAAGCGAGGTCTCTCAAATAGAGTCGAACTGAACTGCTAGACTACGTTGAGTGATGAACTCAATGATTCAAAAAAAAAACTAAGAGATGGATGAAATTACACAAGGAATCCTGGTCTCAAAGAAGAGGGAAATGGGGATATGGCGAAATCGGTAGACGCTACGGACTTGATTGTATTGAGCCTTGGTATGGAAACCTGCTAAGTGGTAACTTCCAAATTCAGAGAAACCCTGGAATTAAAAAAGGGCAATCCTGAGCCAAATCCGTGTTTTGAGAAAACAAGGGGTTCTCGAACTAGAATACAAAGGAAAAGGATAGGTGCAGAGACTCAATGGAAGCTGTTCTAACGAATCGAGTTAATTACGTTGTGTTGTTAGTGGAATTCCTTCTAGTTCTAAATTAGAGAAAGAGGGGTTTTATACCTTATACATTTAATAAACACGTATAGATACTGACATAGCAAACGATTAATCACAGAACTCATATTATATTCTAATTATAATATAGGTTCTTTATCTTTTTTAAAAATGAAATTAGAAATGATAATGATTATGAAATAAAAAACTCATATCATAATTTTTTTTTTTCATTATTGTGAATCCACTCCAATCGAATATTGAATAATCAAATTCTTCAATTAAAATTCAAAGTTTTCGAGATCTTTAAAAAAGTGGATTAATCGGACGAGGACAAAGAGAGAGTCCCATTCTACATGTCAATACTGACAACAATGAAATTTCTAGTAAAAGGAAAATCCGTCGACTTTATAAGTTGTGAGGGTTCAAGTCCCTCTATCCCCAAATCCTCTTTTATTCCCTAACTATACTATATTATTATTATTTATCCTCTTTTTTTTTTTCTTTTTATCAATGCACTTTTTTTTCTTTTTATCAATGCAATGGGTTTAAGATTCATTAGCTTTCTCATTCTACTCTTTCACAAAGGAATGCGAAGAGAACTCAATGGATCTTATCCTATTCATTGAATAGATTTCTTTTTTATTAGAGTATCGGCAAGAAATCTTGGTTATTCACTCTATTTTTAAGTTTTATTTAAGTAAACCATGCACAATGCATAGGACTACCCCCCCCATTTTCAAATTTAAAATTTGAAATACTTTAATTAATTTTTAGTCCTTTTAATTGACATAGATACAAATACTCTACTAGGATGATGCACAAGAAAAGGTCAGGATAGCTCAGTTGGTAGAGCAGAGGACTGAAAATCCTCGTGTCACCAGTTCAAATCTGGTTCCTGGCAGAGAAAAAAAAAAAAAAGATCCACCGAATAGGTATTGATCCAAATACCTCGAGATGGATTGTGATACATATTCATTAATAATATTTATTCATCTAAGTGGATAAATCTATAATATAAATATAGAGGCACTTCTTTTTCTTTTTAAAGAAGTTTTAAAATATATCTTTTCTTTATGATAAAGAAGGGGGTGAGATTCCCCTTTATTTTTTTGCGTTTCTTAATTTTGTATTCCGCTATTCCGACGAATATTTTTTTAGTCTTGCTTATCTTTATCTTATCTTATTTTCCTAGTTGTGCTAAGTAATGTGCGCGGTACAAAGTTCCTGGTAGAGAACTTCTTTGAGTCATCCTATTTTTCTGTTCATATGAAGGAAATTAATATGCGATTTTCAAAATAGGGGAATCCAAATGAAACCCTTTTTTTGCTCAGTCTATCTGGAATGCTTTTGTATAATTAGGAATTAATTATAAATAGGTATTCCGTTTCATCTAGGAAAAGAACCTAAAAATATTCCTTGACTTGAATAAAATCTGGAGTTGTGTTGTATAAGTGAGCATGAATTTCTTATCATTCAATGAGCATCTTGTATTTCATAAAAATTGGGGGTTATATAATCCTTACGTAAGGGCCAGCCTATCCAACTTTCAGGCATTAGGATACGTTTAAGGCGCGGATGATTATCATAAGAGATTCCCACCATATCATAAGATTCGCGTTCTTGAAAATCGGCACTTCTCCAAATCCAGAAGACAGACGGAATTCTAGGATTATCCTTTTGGGCAAAGACTTTTATGCAGACTTCTTCTGGATTATCTATACCATATTGTATTCTCGTAAGATGATACACGCTAGCTAAAGATCCACCGGGTGCTACATCATAAGCACATTGGGAGCGTAAATAATTGTAACCATATACATATAAAATGACAGCAATGGAATCCCAATCCCCTGCTTTTATTTGTAAAGTCTCTATTCCTCGGTGATCAAAGCCCAAAGATCTATGAACCACCTCATGTTTGACTAGCCAATTAGATAACCAACCCTGCTGCATTGTCTTCATCTCTCCCTCTTTGTATAAATATTTCACATTTCGGATGCAAGTTTGAAAGATTGCCCTGCTTTTTATTTTTCTACACAAAAGAGCCCCTCTCCTAATTCACTAATTTGTAGGAAGGTACTGAACTTTTGGATTTGAAAAAAGTTTCAGAAGATATATCTAATGTAGATGGTGATTGATAGAGCAATTCTTGCTCATAAGTTCCTGTATGAGTACTGCGCCTAACATAAAGCTTGTGACTGGTAGTAAAACATCTATTTTTATTTTGAGATAGAGTTTGATCCTCAACTATTTCTCGCGATATCTTCTTACGAAGTTTTGTTAGGGCATCTATAACTGCCTCCGGTTTAGGTGGGCAGCCCGGCAAGTAGACATCCACAGGAATTAACTTATCAACTCCCCGAACAGTACTATAGGAATCCGTACTGAACATTCCCCCTGTAATAGTACAGGCTCCCATAGCAATGACGTATTTTGGTTCAGGCATTTGCTCGTATAATCTCACTAAAGAGGGAGCCATTTTCATTGTTACCGTACCGGCTGTTAAAATTAGGTCTGCTTGCCTAGGACTTGATCTTGGTACCAATCCATAACGATCAAAGTCGAATCGTGAGCCTATTAATGAAGCAAATTCAATGAAACAACAACTGGTACCGTATAGAAGGGGCCATAAACTGGAGAGTCTTGACCAATTCGAAAGATCATTTGGTGTAGTTGAAATAACAGAATTGGAACTTGTTTGGTCAAGTAAGGGAAACTCAATCAAATTCATAACTGTCTCAATAGAATCTTTTCCTTCTTTTTTTTTGTCTAAATATTCAGTTAAGACCATTCCAAGGCTCCTTTTCGCCATGCATAAACTAAACCAACAACTAAGATAAGCACGAAAATCAAAGCTTCGATAAAAACGGATACACCCAATACGTCGAAACTCATTGCCCAAGGGTATAGAAAGACGGTTTCCACATCAAAAACAACAAAAACGAGCGCAAACATATAATAGCGTATTCGGAATTGTACCCAAGCCCCTCCCATGGGTTCTATACCCGATTCATAACTAGAAAGCTTCTCTGGTCCTTCACTAACCGGGGCTAAAAGTCCTGAAATCGAAAATGCCAAAATAGGAATAAGGCTTGCTATTATTAGAAATGTCCAAAAAATATCATATTCGTGAAGCAGAAACATAATGTACTCCCATTAATGTGGAATAGGCGGAACTTAAATTAGTCAATTCAATTCAGCATTGTCAATTTATCCAGAACTTCTCTCTTTTCCTCGGTGAAACAAGAATCTTTTTTGTTCAAACAAAAGCGCTTAGTTTAAGTTTAGCCTTTGTTTCCTCTGTGCTGCATCTTCTTTAAAGATTCATCCAATGGAATCCCAACTCCCTTTCTTTTGGATTTCCATTCTATTTAGATATGGTGTATGTAGATCTAATTCTTATATAAAGAAAACTTTCTCGTTTCACTTTGTCTCGCTTTCTCTAGAATCTCTAGAAAAAAGAATAGCTCTATCCTTTATTTAATATTTAATAATAAAATAATAAGAGACTATTAAATAAAAATGAGAATACTACTAAATTAGAACCTAATTAAGATAGTAGGACTAATCTATGCAGTATAATTAATGAGAAGTAATACTATAAAATAAAAATAAAGAACTCTATTTCAGAACTATGAGACAGAATATTCTGTTTTCTTATTTACTCTTTACTTTATTTTTTCTATTTAAAGTTGATCAATTTACATAATGTATCTATAAACAAAGTAATAAATATACTTAAAACAAAGTAGGAATTCGCAAAATGGATAAAATCATTGCAGTTATTATAGGGAAGTCTAGAGATATCCTATTTGAAGGAGGACGGGATTCAAATCAGGGAAAGGATCCTTTCTTCTATTGATTTGATAGAAATTCGTTTTTCTTTTCCTGTCTGTATGATTTTGATTTTCGATGAATGAGCCTTTGGTAATGCTTTTATCTCTATTCTATGTCGCAGGCGCCTATCCAGTCTATAAACAAATACTAATGAGAAAATGAAAACTATACTAAACTAAAGAAAACATAGGATAGAGATCCTAAAATCTAAAAAAGGGCATATTAGGGCTATACGGATTCGAACCGTAGACCTTCTCGGTAAAACAGATCAAACGGATTATTATCGAAATGATTTGAACTGTTTCAAAGACCCAACATGCATTTTTTTGCATTGGGCTCTTTCATAAACTGATTTAAAGATCAGTTAGTCCACCATAGTTTTTCTTTACGGAAAGATAATGAGATGGCTCCCTGTGCTCTGATTGATTTTTTGTATTATGATCTATCTAGGAGCAATACCAAAGTGTTTCAAAGGAGGATTACCTTGACTTAGGTCTGCCTCCGGTCTAAATTAAATCAACCTAAGTGAAATGGAGTCTCTATCGTTCCACTGCAAGAGTTAACTATGAGACTTCATACACCTTAAAGTTCATAGAACGAAAAGAAGTTTTTTGGAGGCCCTTATCCTCATTACGCCTAGCATTTAGTGGGCTGGATATTTACCTTATCAACTAGCAAATCCATAAGGGTTCTATTTGATTAGGCACCTGAATTGGCACCTGAATCGGACTGAACCGACTGTTTGTCAGGCTACTGTTCTCCTATTCTCTCGAATCTATGAAGTAAGACATTGATTTTGCAATAAGATCGATTATGTTCATTGCATAATAAGCTCCTTTGAAAAGCATTGGCGCACGTGTAAACGAGTTGCTCTACCGAACTGAGCTATAGCCCTTATCAGAGATATCTTAACATATAGATAATTTCTTGTCAAGATGAATATTTTCTAATGCCAGAGGATACCCCTTTGATCTGTATCTGTTTAGTATTTAGTTTAGTATTTAGTATATAACAGACCAATAACAGAGCGGTATTGCTTAGAAAAGGGATTCAATATATAATCGATCGAAGTAATGGGTCTTCCTTTGTGGTGATAAATTGCCTACTTAACTCAGTGGTTAGAGTATTGCTTTCATACGGCGGGAGTCATTGGTTCAAATCCAATAGTAGGTAAGTAGGTAGAAAAATTACTAGATAGCATTGGACTTACTTCGCTTCGCTATCTAATAACTTTTTCTACCCCTCTTCCCTTTTTCTTTGTATCAACTATAAACCACTGGATTGTCTTCAATTGGATGGGGGAATCCAATTGACAGCCTCGATTCGTATCCTAGCTCGTCTGAGAGCGAGCTTCGCTTCAACCAAATCTTTCGTACCCTCAGCTTTACTCAAGTTAGCTTCGGCTATTTCAAGTGCCTTTTGAGCTTCTTCCGGATCAATATCACTACCCAGTTCCGCATCATTTCCTAAAATGATGATCTCATTATTAACTATTCTCGCAAAACCGCTCCACAGAATCGCTGTTAACCATTGGTCGTTGAGGAGGCGTATTCTCAAAGGACCCATATCTACTGCTGTGTTAATGGGGGCGTGGTTTGGTAATACGCCAATTTGGCCACTATTAGTGGATAAAATGATTTCTTTCACTTCACAATCCCAAATAATTCGCTTAGGAGTCAGTACATAAAGATTTAATTTCATTTCTTCGATTTGTTCTCCTCTTCTAAGGTTATAGCTTTCGTGCTAGCTTCATCGATGTTACCCACCAAATAAAAAGCCTGTTCAGGTAGGCCGTCTAATTCTCCGGAAAGGATTAGTTGAAATCCCCTAATAGTTTCCGCAAGAGCAACATACTTTCCTGGAGAACCAGTAAAAACTTCTGCCACAAAGAACGGTTGTGATAAGAAACGCTCAATTTTTCTTGCTCTTGCTACAGTTAAACGATCCTCTTCCGATAATTCATCCAAGCCAAGAATTGCGATAATGTCCTGAAGTTCTTTGTAACGTTGTAAAGTTTCCTTAACTCTTTGCGCAGTTTCATAATGTTCGTTGCCAACGATCCGAGGCTGTAACATAGTCGAGGTTGAATCTAAAGGATCTACTGCTGGATAAATACCCTTGGAAGCTAATCCTCTGGAAAGTACGGTAGTAGCATCCAAATGTGCAAATGTTGTGGCAGGGGCAGGGTCGGTCAAATCGTCTGCAGGTACATAAACTGCTTGAATCGAAGTTATAGATCCCTTTTTAGTAGAAGCAATTCTTTCTTGCAAAGAACCCATTTCTGTACTAAGAGTAGGTTGATAACCCACTGCGGAGGGCATTCTCCCTAATAAAGCGGATACCTCTGATCCTGCTTGAACAAAACGAAAGATATTATCGATAAATAAAAGCACGTCTTGCTTATTAACATCTCGGAAATATTCCGCCATAGTTAGGGCAGTTAAACCAACTCTCATACGAGCTCCCGGTGGTTCATTCATTTGGCCATAGACTAGAGCTACCTTTGATTCCTCAATATTTTTTTCATTAATTACTCCGGATTCCTTCATTTCCATATAAAGATCATTTCCTTCACGAGTCCGTTCCCCTACTCCACCGAATACGGATACGCCCCCATGAGCTTTAGCAATGTTATTGATTAATTCCATGATCAGTACTGTTTTACCTACTCCAGCCCCCCCAAATAGTCCTATTTTTCCTCCACGTCGATAAGGAGCTAAAAGATCGACGACCTTAATACCTGTTTCAAAGATGGATAATTTCGTATCTAACTCGATAAAGGCAGGCGCAGATCTATGAATAGGGAACGTTGCACTACTATCTACAGGACCCAAATTGTCAACAGGCTCCCCAAGAACGTTGAAAATTCGTCCGAGAGTAGCTCCACCGACCGGAACACTGAGAGGAGCTCCCGTGTCAATCACTTCCATTCCTCTCATCAACCCGTCCGTAGCACTCATAGCTACAGCTCTAACTCGATTATTTCCTAATAATTGTTGTACCTCACAAGTCACATTAATTTGCTTATCGGCAGTGTCTCTACTCTGGACTACCAAAGCGTTATAAATATAAGGTAACTTGCCTGGGGGAAAAGTGACATCCAGCACGGGTCCAATAATTTGATCGATACGACCTGTACTTTTTTCTTCAATTGTGGAAACCCCGGGAGGAGAAGTAGTAGGATTGGTTCTCATAATTATCACATAATTAAAAAAAAGGAATTTGTCGAAATTTTTCTTTTTTTATTGTTGAATAATGCCAAATCAAATCAAAAAAAATCCAAAAGTAAAAAGGAAATGAATTAGTTAATTCAATAAGAGAGAAAAGGGGACCAGGACTTGATTTCGTTGCCCAAGCGAATCCCATTCAATCGTTTACTCATGGAATGAGTCCATTGGAAAGTTCAATCAATCTTTTTTTTCATATACATTTTGCCTTTTGTGGAGGATCTGTGCCTACTCTACTTTCCTATCTAGGACTTCGATATACAAAATATATACTACTGTGAAGCATAGATTGCTGTCAACAAAGAATTTTATTAGTATTTAGTTAGGTATTTGCATTCAAAATAAGAAAAGAGAACTATTAAGAACTTGTAAAATAAGGATTAGGAATTAATTTGGGTTGCGCTATATCTATCAAAGAGTATACAATAATTATGGATTTGGTAAATCAAATCCATGGTTTAATAACGAACCGTGTTAACTTACCATAACAACAACTCAATTCCTATCGAATTCCTATATTGGAATTCCTATAGGATAGAACATACACAGGGTGTACGCATTATATATGAATGAAACATATTCATTAACCTAAGCATGCCCTCAATTTTCTTTAATGAGTTGATATTATATTAATTGAATATCCTTTTTGTTTTACGAGATTTTTGCTAAAGTTTCATTTACGCCTAATTAACATCGAGTAGACCCTGTTATTGTGAGAATTCTTAATTCAAGAGTTATAGGGAGGGACTTATGTCACCACAAACAGAAACTAAAGCAGGTGTTGGATTTCAAGCTGGTGTTAAAGATTATAAATTGACTTACTACACCCCAGAGTATGAAACTAAGGATACTGATATCTTGGCAGCATTCCGAGTAAGTCCTCAGCCTGGGGTTCCGCCCGAAGAAGCAGGGGCTGCAGTAGCTGCCGAATCTTCTACTGGTACATGGACAACTGTTTGGACTGATGGACTTACCAGTCTTGATCGTTACAAAGGACGATGCTATCACATCGAGCCTGTTGCTGGGGAAGACAACCAATGGATCTGTTATGTAGCTTATCCATTAGACCTATTTGAAGAGGGTTCCGTTACTAACATGTTTACTTCCATTGTAGGTAACGTATTTGGTTTCAAAGCCCTACGTGCTCTACGTTTGGAGGATCTACGAATTCCCCCTACTTATTCAAAAACTTTCCAAGGCCCGCCTCATGGTATCCAAGTTGAAAGAGATAAGTTGAACAAGTACGGTCGTCCTTTATTGGGATGTACTATTAAACCAAAATTGGGATTATCCGCAAAAAATTATGGTAGAGCGTGTTATGAGTGTCTACGTGGTGGACTTGATTTTACCAAAGATGATGAAAACGTAAACTCACAACCATTTATGCGCTGGAGAGACCGTTTTGTCTTTTGTGCCGAAGCTATTTATAAATCACAGGCCGAAACCGGTGAAATCAAGGGGCATTACTTGAATGCGACTGCGGGTACATGTGAAGAAATGATTAAGAGAGCTGTATTTGCAAGAGAATTAGGGGTTCCTATTGTAATGCATGACTACTTAACTGGGGGATTCACCGCAAATACTACTTTGGCTCATTATTGCCGCGACAATGGCCTACTTCTTCACATTCACCGTGCAATGCATGCAGTTATTGATAGACAGAAAAATCATGGTATGCATTTCCGTGTATTAGCTAAAGCATTGCGTATGTCTGGGGGAGATCATATCCACTCCGGTACAGTAGTAGGTAAGTTAGAAGGGGAACGCGAAATGACTTTAGGTTTTGTTGATTTATTGCGCGATGATTTTATTGAAAAAGATCGTGCTCGCGGTATCTTTTTCACTCAGGACTGGGTATCCATGCCAGGTGTTATACCGGTAGCTTCAGGTGGTATTCATGTTTGGCATATGCCAGCTCTGACCGAAATCTTTGGGGACGATTCTGTATTACAATTTGGTGGAGGAACTTTAGGACATCCTTGGGGAAATGCACCTGGTGCAGCAGCTAATCGAGTGGCTTTAGAAGCCTGTGTACAAGCTCGTAACGAAGGGCGCGATCTTGCTCGCGAAGGTAATGAAATTATCCGAGCAGCTTGCAAATGGAGTCCTGAACTAGCCGCAGCTTGTGAAGTATGGAAGGCGATCAAATTCGAGTTCGAGCCGGTAGATACTATTGATTAACTAGATAAAACTAAAGATAAAGAAGGTATAAATAAAAAAGAAACGAAATAAAAAGAGAAAAAAATCAGTTATGAAATGCAGTAATTCTTCTTTATTCTTCTAATTGATTGCAATTAAACTCGGCTCAATCTTTTTTAGAAAAAAAAGATTGAGCCGAATAAAAATAGATCATGATATGATCATGAGACTTGACAAATTGAGATTCGTCTATTCTATATATCTAGAATATATATATTAAGGTATAATACAATAAAGAAATACAAATAAAATAATAAAATAATAAAATATAGTATTATCATATGATAATGATAATGGAATCAAATACGCAGTATTTACAGAAAAAAGTCTTCGTTTATTGGGAAAGAATCAATATACTTTTAATGTCGAATCGGGATTCACTAAGACAGAAATAAAGCATTGGGTCGAACTCTTCTTTGGTGTTAAGGTGGTAGCTGTGAATAGCCATCGACTACCTGGAAAAGGTAGAAGAATAGGACCTATTCTGGGCCATACAATGCATTACAGACGTATGATCATTACCCTTCAACCGGGTTATTCTATTCCACTTCTAGATAGAGAAAAAAACTAAAGGAGAATGAATGAAAAAAGACATAGTTTGGAAGTTAGACCTTTTTATAGGACTCTCTTTCAATTTCAAAAAAGAGGACGTTTGAAACTTTTAACAGGCGTAATCGTGAGTCAACAAGTGACTCGAACTGTGTGTAAAAAAAGAAGCATTTTTTTTTTTTCAAAATGCTAGAACTAGATAAGGAAGTTTTCTATAACCTTGAGAAAAAGGATAAAAAGGTAGTTTTTTTTTAGTTTATGACTCCGATCAAGAGCGAGAAATCCTTGATTTGGGATTGGACATAGAACCTGGACCCATCGTAGAGACGTTTAGTTCAAAAGAAAGGATCGTATCCTGATGGTAAGAATTATACTTTCGTGGAAATACAGCGCTATAGACTTCAATGCGGTAGAGTAGACGTTTTGTTTCTAATTTTTCTGGACCAAACCTCCGCTCCGACCCAACGATACAATGAATTTTTTCTGTTCATATTCATAAATAAAAAAGATTCGGAATCGCAATGCTACTATATGCGTCCAGAGGAGTATTTGGAATAATATTCTTCTATAATCCATTATTGCGGGGGGTCTTACTAACAGGGCTTCGCTGCACGGGACAGGTCTTCGTCGAAAAGCTAACTCCACCCGGCATTTTCATACCCTTTCTTTGGGTGGTATATCGCCTTTTAAAGTCTAAGAGGGTAGTAGGGGATCTATAGTAGGTAAGATAATTTGCCCTTTGATTTTGATTGAATATACTATTTTTCCGCCTTTACCACGCATTATTGTATGCGCTTCTAGAGAAGTATGTATGCAGGAAGTAAATTCTAACCGCTTTCTTTTGAATCCAATTTCAAATTAGATTAGAAAGATAGAAAGGCCATGAGGATGGGAAAATCAAAATAAAATCTTTTTAATTAGTTCTCCTTTTTTGGAATTTTCTTATTATCCTTTCATTTTTTTTACAGAATATTTTTCAAACTAAAAATAAAAAATACAATACAATAGTCAATATTCCTTATAATAGATATACTTAATTATATCATAAGAATCTTAAGATATTTTTCGACTAGATAGAAATAGTAAATTTGAATTGAGACACCTATTCCATGACGGATTTAAACTTACCTTCTATTTTCGTGCCTTTAGTAGGCTTAGTATTTCCGGCAATTGCAATGACTTCTTTATTTCTTTATGTGCAAAAAAATAAGATTGTCTAGTATTTTTTAGTGTAAGTAATATAATATGGTAGGGTATGTGGCTTTTTCTACACACACTTTCTACACACAAATGAAAAACGGTTATGGATGCGGATATAGGCTACGAGCATAAATGCATGAATATGCAGAGCCAGGTATAGCGAGTTTTATTTTATTTATTTTAATTGAATCAACGAATATTTTTTGAATAGAAAGTCAATGTATCTAACCTATTATTTCACAGGAGTACTAGTTGCTGAAGGCGATTTCAGAATCAAAAAAAGTAAAGTCAAAATTATTTAGCTTATTCTCTCAATTTCAATCGACCGCTGCTGGATTTAGTATATCTAATATGAATTGGCGATCAGAACACATATGGGTAGAACTTCTAAAAGGTTCTCGAAAAAGGGGTAATTTTTTCTGGGCCTGTATTCTTTTTCTAGGTTCACTAGGATTCTTATCGGTTGGGATTTCCAGTTATCTTGGTAAGAATATTATATCTATACTTCCATCTCAAGAAATTCTTTTTTTTCCGCAGGGGGTCGTGATGTCTTTCTACGGAATCGCAGGCCTATTCATTAGCTCCTACTTGTGGTGTACTATTTTGTGGAATGTAGGTAGTGGTTATGACCGATTCGATAGAAAAGAGGGAATAGTGTGCATTTTTCGTTGGGGATTCCCTGGAATAAAACGTCGCGTCTTCCTTCGATTCCTTATGCGGGATATCCAATCAATTAGAATTCAGGTTAAAGAGGGTCTTTATCCTCGTCGTATTCTTTATATGGAAATCCGGGGCCAGGGGATCATTCCCTTGACTCGTACTGATGATAAATTTTTTACTCCACGAGAAATTGAACAAAAAGCTGCCGAATTGGCCTATTTCTTGCGCGTACCAATTGAAGTATTTTGAGGTATCTTTTTTGAACTGAGTTGAATGAAGAAAAGAAGAATTGGAAGAAGAAAAGTTTTCTCAACACAGGGAGGAAGTCCCTTCTAAATTGGATTTGTTATTGTAAGGGGATTTTTAAGTATTTATCTAAAGGAAGGAACAAACGAGGATAAGAGAAATTTGCTTTTAATTTTTTTTTATCCAAGTTAGATATATCGCATACTATTCTTCCTTTTTCATCCGAAAGGGCTTTTTTTTTATTCTATTTCACTATTTCATTCCATCTAGATCTAAGAAAGAACCCAATGCACTGAAATTCCACTAATAACTAATATACAAAAAAGAAGAATAGATACAGGGTATCAAACCTATAGAGTTTTTGCTTCAAAGAAATAGAAATATCATGAAATAGAAATATCATCATATAGAGTCAGGGAATGGAATAGAGTCAGCGAATGAAGCATATTCATTAACAACTCCATTTACAGATCAAAAATGAAAAAAAAGAAAGCATTGCCTTCTTTACTATATCTTGTATTTATCGTACTTTTGCCTTGGGGGGTCTCTTCCTCATTTAACAAATGTCTGGAACTTTGGATTAAGAATTGGTGGAATACCAGGCAATCCGAAACTCTCTTAACTGATATTCAAGAGAAAAGGATTCTAGAAAGATTCATAGAATTAGAAGAACTTTCTCTCTTGGACGAGATGATAAAAGGGAAACTAAAGACACATGTACAAAAACCTCCTACAGGAATACACAAGGAAATAATACAATGGGTCAAAATAAATAATGAGGATCATCTCCATACCATTTTGCATTTCTCGACAAATATAATCTGTTTGGCTATTCTAAGTGGTTCTTTTTTTCTGGGTAAAGAGGAACTTGTCATTTTGAATTCTTGGGTTCAGGAATTCTTCTATAATTTAAATGACTCAATAAAAGCTTTTTTTATTCTTTTAGTTACTGATTTTTTTGTTGGATTTCACTCCACCCGTGGTTGGGAACTAGTAATTCGTTGGGTCTACAACGATTTTGGATGGGCTCCTAACGAGCTTATTTTCACTATTTTTGTTTGTAGTTTTCCAGTAATTCTAGATACATGTTTGAAATTTTGGGTCTTTTTTTGTTTAAATCGTCTATCTCCTTCGCTTGTAGTCATTTATCATTCAATTAGTGAAGCATAAATTCATTTGATCTCCCGATATTAATATTAATCAAATTAGCAAGCATCTTTTTTTAGAAAGAAAGCCCTTTTCCATTTTAGCAAAATTCTTTCTATTTATACCTACTTTAAGGTATTCATCATTGCAGTACAACTGTTGCAGTAGAATGACAACAGATTCGTGTATAGGGAACTAGATTAGCTTAGCTACCTATCTAATTTATTGTAGAAATTCTGGGATCTGCGATTGGACATGGAAAATAGAAATACTTTTTCTTGGGTAAAGGAACAGATAACTCGATCGATTTCTGTATCGATCATGATATACGTAATAACTCGGACATCTATTTCAAATGCATATCCCATTTTTGCGCAGCAGGGTTATGAAAACCCACGAGAAGCAACTGGACGAATTGTATGTGCCAATTGCCATTTAGCTAGCAAGCCCGTCGATATTGAAGTTCCCCAAGCTGTGCTTCCCGATACTGTATTTGAAGCAGTTCTTCGAATTCCTTATGATATGCAATTGAAACAAGTTCTTGCTAATGGAAAAAAGGGAGGGTTGAATGTAGGTGCTGTTCTTATTTTGCCCGAGGGATTCGAATTAGCGCCGCCCGATCGTATTTCCCCTGAGTTAAAAGAAAAGATAGGAAATCTTGCTTTTCAGAGTTATCGTCCCGATAAAAAAAACATTCTTGTGATAGGCCCTGTTCCCGGTAAGAAATATAGTGAAATTGTCTTTCCCATTCTTTCCCCTGATCCTGCTACGAAGAAAGATGCTCATTTCTTAAAATATCCCATATATGTAGGGGGAAACCGAGGAAGAGGACAGATCTATCCTGATGGTAGCAAGAGTAACAATACAGTCTATAATGCTACGTCAACAGGTATAGTAAGAAAAATACTACGTAAAGAAAAGGGGGGGTATGAAATATCCATAGTTGATGCATCAGATGGACGCCAAGTGATTGATATTATACCTCCCGGACCAGAACTTCTTGTTTCAGAGGGGGAATCCATCAAGCTTGATCAACCATTAACAAGCAATCCTAATGTGGGAGGTTTTGGTCAGGGGGACGCAGAAATCGTGCTTCAGGATCCATTACGTGTCCAAGGCCTTTTGTTCTTCTTCGCATCCGTTATTTTGGCACAAGTTTTTTTGGTTCTCAAAAAGAAACAGTTTGAAAAGGTTCAATTGTACGAAATGAATTTCTAGGTCCCGGGATTTCTTACCATCAAGTTGGTAAAAAGCCTCGATTTATTGGCAATTGCTAGAATTATCTATGATCTATTTTGGAAATCCTTTTTTTGTTTAGACTGCTTTTTGTTTATGAGATGTCTGGAATTCCTTATTTATATCCCATGCAAAAGAAGAGAATCCAAGGCAAAGGCGAGAACAATCAAATTAAAATTTCTTCTTTTTCGGAGGGATTGCAGGTCTTCTTAATCGTCTATTCGGCACAAGAAAAAGCCTTTTTCTTGTGCCGATTCTTCTTGTATCAAAATAAGAATCCTTTTTCTTCCTAATTCGTCAAAGATTACTATTTCTTCTTTATTCGGGTCTGTCTCTTGGACCTCTTTTTCTTTTGCTTAGGTTTAGCCGAGGTAGTGGACAAACAGAGGGGAAGAAAATATGGCGGGGGAAAAATTTCTTGTGATTGTGAGCAAATTGCTTGGCTTGTTTAATTAAGTTCAACTTCAAATTTACAGAAATTTTGCAAAAAAAAAGTAAACTCTTCCATTGAAGGTTTTTTTATTTTTAGGCTAGTTGAATAGTTTTGATTAAGGTTTTATTAGTTTATTACTCGAAACTAAATCAAGGATTTTCAGGATACTTCCTTCGTGGAATAAGATATTGGATCCTCGAGTGATCTCTTTTTCTTGTTGCTTCATAAGAGTGAATCGAATAGATTCAATTCGCGTTATAAGAGTAAAATAAAAATTCCGCGGGTCCTTTCCGCTCTAATCAGATAAAGGGGGGTAAGGACCCGCTAAGCTCCTACTTTTTCATGTTTACAATCTGGTCCCTCCGATTACTATAGAGATGAACCCAATCCAGAATATGAACCATAAAAGAAAACACCTACTAAACCAATCACAGCAATACCAGCTACAGTACCTATCAGCCAAAGAGGAATTCTTCCAGTAGTATCGGCCATTTCCCCTACTTTCCTCCACATTTTATCAATTGGTCATGCTAGAGACAAAAACAGTCATGGGTAGTTATAAGGATGGTATCCTTCCAAATGGGATAAGAGAATTCTTATTAGTCTCTTTCTTTCTCTCAATTGAAGAAGTAATTGGAAAATAAAACAGCAAGTACAAAAATGAGTAATAAACCCCAGTATAGACTGGTACGATTCAATTCAACATTTTGTTCATTCGGGTTTGATTGTGTCATAGTTCTATAGTTGGAATTTGTTTTATCGTTGGATGAACTGCATTGCTGATATTGATCCCAAGAAAAAAACAGTAGGTACAGCTAGTCCGTGAATAGCCAGCCATCGCACTGTAAAAATAGGATAGGTTCGATCTATGGTCATTGAGGGCCTCCTAAAAGGATCTACTAAATTCATCGAGTTGTTCTAAAGAATCAAAACGGTCGGTTATTAACGGAATTCCTTGTCGGCTTTCCGTGAAATACTCGTTTGGCCTAGGACTTCCAAACACGTCATAAGCTAAACCCGTACTGACAAATAACCAACCCGCAATGAATAGGGAAGGTATAGTAATGCTATGAATAACCCAGTATCGAATACTGGTAATAATATCAGCAAAAGAACGTTCTCCCGTGCTTCCAGACATGCTGAACTCCCAAAATTTTTGTACATTCAAAAAAGGAATTGATTCCGTAAAAGATGGGATCGACCAGTAAATAGAAAATTACTGATATTTCATCCTTGTGAGATTGTCAATTTTGTACCAAAGGTGTATTTTGAGTATACCGAATTAGTATAGCTATCCTTCCTATGGCACAGCAATCTGGTTTTGCCTGGTTCCGAAACATAATTACTTTTTTATTTTTTTTTTGTCTATAGGTAAGCTATATGTTATTCAAGGCATCAATAGAAAACCCCATTTTTGTAGGTTCTACTTACTTTTCATTGGCTTCGGAATAATAGAGTAATTCGGAATAGCAGCCAAAATCTTGGGAAAATCTAAGTTAATGATCAATAGGTTTGGATAAATAATTTAGGAAGGATATTCTCATACTGACACAATACAAGGACAAGTATATGTGAAATCTATCCTTTCATAATTCGTAATTCATCCTTGTATTGTTTGTTGGATTAGGTCTAACTTTCTTGACCAAACTGCGAGCGCGGAACTTTACGAGATGAAATAGGGAAAGACAGAAGATAGAATAGAACTTAAAAGGATAATTGAAGTGACTCGTCTTCGAATCTACTTTGGTTGGAGTTCGAAAAAGGAATAAAAATAAAGTAAATTCAAGGAAGAGCTTTCTTTTTTTTTTTTTTTTAACAGCCCCTTGGCAGGTCGTGGAATGCTTTTGTTCTCCTCTTATTCCATATGGAATACAATCAGTTAAAATAAGAAGGAATAGGGGAATATTCGATCGTTCACTCCAAAAAGAGGGTCCTATTGAAAAAGAAATTATCCAAAATAGAAAGAAGTTTTTTTTTTCAAATTCAATTGTTTATTTATCTCTTATTCAAAAATTTCCCTGAAAATTGAATTTCTTTTTTTCATTCAATGGGGTTAGATGATCTAGTTCTTAATATTATTACTTTACTCAATTGACAAATTCCACAACAAATCTCTTGATTCGGAATTAGGGACTCATGTATCATCTGATGAATCCACTTTCTTTTACACTTCTGTATCTTACTCTATCTTGTTTTTTAGTATTATCTAAAATAACTGATGAATTATGAATTTTCCATAACTTAGGTAAATGCTTTACCAACATATGTAGTGTAGTAAAAAAAAATAAATGGAATTTAACTCTTTCATGCTTACTTTAACTAGTTATTTTGGTTTTCTACTGGCTGCTTTAACTATAACCCCAGCTCTATTTATTGGCTTGAACAAGATACGCCTTATTTGAATTGACTGAATAATTATAATTCAGAAAAGAAAAATCTTTCTTTGGGATTCCTGGCATTCTACGACTCTTTTCCAGACTAATTAGGAATTCTTTTCTTGGTCATTGAGATTCGTGGATAATTTAGAGTACTATTTAGGGATAGATCGTACCTCTTTTTTTATCCCCTCGAACAAATCGAAATGATTGAAGTTTTTCTATTTGGAATCGTCTTAGGCCTAATTCCTATTACTTTAGCGGGATTATTCGTGACTGCGTATTTGCAATACAGGCGTGGGGATCAGTTGGATCTTTGATTGAGTCATTTTTTTTTTTTGATTGACCTCCTCCAGACCAGAGAGGAGGTCAAATTGAAATTGGAGTTACAATTCAATTTTGTTAAGTTATTTTACTCTGCTTCGACATAAAATAGATGGAATCACGCTCTGTAGGATTTGAACCTACGACATCGGGTTTTGGAGACCCGCGTTCTACCGAACTGAACTAAGAGCGCTTTCATTCATTCAAAAAGAAAATCTTTTTCTATTCCTAATGTATCTCACGTACGTATAGTCTCCACAAATTCAAGTTATACCCACTTTACTTTAATTGATCTCGTCGCTACTGCCTATAAAGAAGAAAGAAGTAATAGGTAGGGATGACAGGATTTGAACCTGTGACATTTTGTACCCAAAACAAACGCGCTACCAAGCTGCGCTACATCCCTTTTCCAAATTAAATTGTTGTACAATGCCATTGTACACAATTCCTGTCTTCTTTTCCACATCATAATTTTCTTCTTCTTTCTTTCTCTATCTATATATAGAACCCTCGTGTCATTTCTTCTTTTTGGTCTCATATAATTAAGGAATTATATACATATAAAATCCAATATAATTTCGCCTATAAAAGAAGGATTACTTTTCCTTGGTAATATATAGGAAGAAGGGGTCATCTTTTTCTTTTTTAGGGATAGGAAAATTTCGTCGATATGGTTCATTTTATATATAGCATAACAATCTTGGGCAAGAGTTTATGATCATATATGTATTCCAACAAGGAAGGAGGATTTTCAATGCGGGATATAAAAACATATCTCTCTGTAGCACCCGTGCTAAGTACTCTATGGTTTGGTGCTTTAGCAGGTTTATTGATAGAAATTAATCGTTTATTCCCAGATGCTTTGTCATTCCCTTTTTTTTAATTCTAGTTATTGCTATGGGAGGGATAGATTTCTTCGTGATATGACAAAATTTGATCCTTTTCAATCTTTTTTTAGTATCGGAAGGAAAAAGAAAGAAAAGATGGATTGGGTTGAACCTCAGAGTCATTAAAAATTTGGTAAACCCCATTTTTGAAAATAGAAATTCAATTTAAAGGGGTACCCAAGCTAAATAAGGCCTCAGAAATCAGAGCATAGAAAAGGCGGGGCTGGCTAATTAAATGAAAGGATTTCGAACCAAAATCTTTGCTAATTCGACAAGGATTGTATTCTTTAATTATTTCTCTATTTTTTATTACTTAATTAAAGAATAAAAAAAAATTATTCTAATGAATTTTATTCTTCTTCTTCGGATTCAAAATAGAAGAATAAAAGAATAAGTAGAAGAATTAAGTTAAGTCAATCCAAAAAGAAAAGGAGGTTCATGGCCAAGGGAAAAGATGTTAGAATCAGAGTTATTTTGGAATGCATCAGTTGTGTTCGAAAAGGTGCCAATGAGGAATCGACGGGGATTTCTAGATATAGTACTCAAAAGAATCGCCACAATACACCCGGACAATTAGAATTCAAAAAATTTTGTCGTTATTGTCGCAAGCATACGACTCATCACGAAATAAAGAAATAGGAACATCGTGTGTGTTTGATCTTTCCAAACAACAGAAAGAGTAAGAACTTCATATTTAATATATAAAGAAAACATAGTATAGAATACAAAATACAAATCAACTCATCTGATTTCCGGTAGATATTATTTCATATGTATAGAGGGTATTCATATACTATAATATGAATCAAATAAGATATGGATCAAAGAAAAACTACTTCTTCTGGATCCTAAATTAATAAAATAAAGAAGTGAATTTTCAAATTTTCAAATTTTAAATAAGGAATAAATCATGTATACATCTAAACAACCTTTTCTTAAATCTAAGCAACCCTTTAGTAAATCCAAGCAAACTTTTAATAAATCCAAGCAACCCTTTCGTAAATCCAAGCAAACTTTTCGTAAATTCAAGCAACCTTTTCGTAAATCTAAACAACCTTTTCGTAGGCGTCCCCGGATTGGCCCGGGAGATCGAATTGATTATAGAAACATGAGTTTAATTAATAGATTTATTAGTGAACAAGGAAAAATATTATCGAGACGAATAAATAGATTAACCTTGAAACAACAACGATTAATTACTCTTGCTATAAAACAGGCTCGTATTTTATCTTTCTTACCGTTTCGTAACTATGAGAACGAAAAGCAATTTCAAGCCCAGTCAATTTCAATAATTACAGGTTCTAGACCCAGAAAAAATAGACATATTCCTCAATTAACGCAAAAGTACAATTCCAATCGAAACTTAAGAAACAACAACCAAAATTTAAGAAACAACAACCGGAACTTAAGTTCCGATTGTTGATGTTTTATTCGAATTCGAAAGGGCCAGACCTATATATATTATAAAGAAAGTAATCCAGCTCGTTGATTCCTACCACTTAATCTTAATTTATTGTATCTTCCCGGAGTTCCCTCTCCGGGAATTCATCTTTTATTATTCCAGTATATTACTTTATTTATACCTTTAATTGATGATCTTTATTTTATTGGAAATCGTGTAAAGATTATTTGGATTTGATACAGCTACTTGTGCAAGCATTTTACGATTAAGAATCAATTTCTTCTTGTACAGGTTGTGTATTAATTTACTATAACTATCGAATACTTTATATACCCGCGTTGCTGCGTTTATCCGAGTGATCCACAAACGACGAAAATCCCTCTTTTGCCTACCTCTATCTCGATGAGAGGAAACAAAAGCTCTTTTTACCTGTTGGGTAATCATTCGATTAAGTCTTAAATGAGCCCCTCTAAAGTTTGAGGCAAATGAACGCATTTTTGTTCGTCGTCTCCGGGCTATATATCCTCGCGGAACTCTGGTCATTGAATCAAATTAACCTTAATGAATAACTAATGATTTCTCTTCTTTTAGCCACCCTTTTTCTCATTAATAACAAAACTAATTATTCCGATATATAAAATATTAATTCCAATGGCTTTTGCTATAGTAACCTTCCCAACCACGATTTTTTATTCCACTCCGTTCAGTTATTTCTATACGAAATAACAAATTCATTCTAATAATACTAAAAAAAATAGTGGGTTCCATCGTTTCTATGGTTCCCTTTTAAACGGTGAGGCCCTCTCTATACACCGGAGCCCTTTCTTTCATCAAAAGGTATTGCGAACTTGTATAGTCCACATTCTTTGGCTCTACCTATCCATTATAGAGTAAATAGCTCTTTTCACAATAAGAGTTATCCATACAGTGACGGTATTTAATTATGAAAGTTGGCTAAGTAGCTGACCCTGTTAGTCCGTTCTTTTAAGATAAAGGAGCATAAGCCTTTTTCTTTTTATTACTATTTCCTCCGCTTAATGGATAACCATTTGCTACCAATGGGAGAATTGCTTCTTATTTCCAATTTAGATAATTGGATTTGCACCAAAGGAAACCATAAATTCCATATACCATAGAAATCTAGGATAGAGAAGCTATATCCTATTCATTGGTACTAATCATGGATACTTCAATTTTTTTTATATTTGTTTGAAGTCATGATCTGAACGAGTCGCACATACACCCTAGCACATGTTCCTCGACGCTGAGGGCATCCTTTAAGCGCGGCCGTTTTTCGAGCATTTCGTATTGGCTGTCTTGCGTTTCTAATAAGTTGTTTAACCGTCGGCATGTTGTATGTATATAGAAAAAAATGGATTGGTTTAGATCCATCTTAACCTGATGATTGCTCATCATGAAGTCTTTCTATTTTCTATTAAATCGAGGAAAACACGAATTTAGCTGTGAAATAACTTTACAAGAAATCCGGACACTACCAATCCTTAAACATTTCTGGAAACCACACTGGATCAGTATCGCAGTGCTTGTCAATCATTTCATCCCCTACAATATCGACAAGTCCATAAGCTTTGGCTTCGTCTGCTGACATAAAAACATCCCTTTCCATGTCTTCGGATACAACCCAAAAAGGCTTGCCTGTTCTTACTGCATAAACCCTTGTGATCATTTCGCGAACTTTGTGTAACTCTTCTACTTCTAGTAAAAATTCTGGTGTCCTTGCCCGATAATAAGCACTAGCAGGTTGGTGAAGCATAATCCTCGCGTGAGGGAATGCTATACGCTTGGTGGGTTCTCCTCCAAGCAGAATGAAGGACGCCATGGAGGCGGCTATTCCGAGGCATATTGTATATATATCTGGTGTCACCGTTTGCATCGTATCAAAAATAGCCATTCCTGAGATTAGCCACCCGCCTGGGGAGTTTATAAACAAAAAAATATCACTAATTCCATCTTCTATACTCAGATATACCATGAGACCTGTAATATGATTCGTGATCTCGCAACGAATCTCTTGACCTAAAAAAAGTGTCCTTTCTCGATACATAACATTGTATAAGTCAACCCAAGTCGCTTCTTCATCTCCAGGAATCCGGTAAGGTACTTTTGGAACACCAATGGGCATATTAGATTAATATTATTAAATTTAAGTAAGAAAACCACACTTTAATATGGAAACGTAAGAATGGAACAGAAAGAAAGAATCCGCAGTTTATTGTCTTAATTTTTATTCTTATTCTATATGAATATTATAGATTCTATTAATACGTAGATTGAAAGGTTATACATATAAGGAATGTAAGACAGATTGAATAAAGAAAAGGGAATGGGTGATTTGAATGCTAAACAAAGAGGGGTAGCGATCTATTCTTCGTTTTTTCCAAATTGGCCAAGTTACCCATTGCATATTGGCACTTATCGAGTATAGAATAGATCTGCTTCTCTTTCTTCTTATGAACAGAATTGGCTTCTTATTTTTAATGGAATGAAATAAATATTCGCGCTTTCTGACACAGAATCCCCTAGAAGGGTTAGGTACATAGGATATGGATAGTCTTTTTCAATGCGATAAAATAAAGCGACATCGTGTCTATTTTTCTTTGCTAAAGGGGTATTTCCATGGGTTTGCCTTGGTATCGTGTTCATACTGTCGTATTGAATGATCCGGGTCGATTGCTTGCGGTGCATATAATGCACACAGCTCTAGTTTCTGGTTGGGCTGGCTCAATGGCTTTATACGAATTAGCAGTTTTTGATCCCTCTGATCCTGTTCTGGATCCAATGTGGAGACAAGGTATGTTCGTAATTCCCTTCATGACTCGTTTAGGAATAACGGATTCGTGGGGTGGTTGGAGTATTTCAGGAGGAACTGTAACAAATCCGGGTATTTGGAGTTATGAAGGTGTGGCAGGTACGCATATTGTGTTTTCTGGCTTGTGTTTCTTGGCAGCGATCTGGCATTGGGTATATTGGGACCTAGAAATATTCTCTGATGAGCGGACGGGAAAACCCTCTTTGGATTTGCCCAAGATCTTTGGAATTCATTTATTTCTTGCAGGGGTGGCTTGCTTTGGCTTTGGGGCATTTCATGTAACGGGTTTGTATGGTCCTGGGATATGGGTATCCGATCCTTATGGACTAACTGGAAAAGTACAAGCTGTAAATCCAGCGTGGGGTGCAGAAGGTTTTGATCCTTTTGTTCCGGGGGGAATAGCTTCTCATCATATTGCTGCGGGTACATTGGGTATATTAGCGGGCTTATTCCATCTTAGTGTCCGTCCGCCTCAACGTCTATATAAAGGATTACGTATGGGCAATATTGAAACTGTACTTTCCAGTAGTATCGCTGCTGTTTTTTTTGCAGCTTTCGTAGTTGCTGGAACTATGTGGTATGGGTCAGCAACGACCCCAATCGAATTATTTGGGCCTACTCGTTATCAGTGGGATCAGGGATACTTTCAGCAAGAAATATATCGAAGAGTTAGCAATGGTTTAGCCGAAAATCTTAGTTTATCAGAAGCTTGGTCTAAAATTCCCGAAAAATTAGCCTTTTATGATTATATTGGTAATAATCCGGCAAAAGGGGGATTATTCAGAGCAGGCTCAATGGACAATGGGGATGGAATAGCTGTTGGATGGTTAGGACATCCCGTCTTTAGAGATAAAGAAGGACGTGAGCTTTTTGTACGCCGTATGCCTACTTTTTTTGAAACATTTCCGGTTGTTTTGGTAGATGAGGAGGGAATTGTTAGAGCAGACGTTCCTTTTAGAAGAGCAGAATCCAAATATAGTGTTGAACAAGTAGGTGTAACGGTGGAGTTCTATGGTGGCGAACTTAATGGAGTAAGTTATTCTGATCCTGCTACTGTAAAAAAATATGCGAGGCGTTCTCAATTAGGGGAAATTTTTGAATTAGACCGGGCTACTTTGAAATCTGATGGTGTTTTTCGCAGCAGTCCAAGGGGTTGGTTCACTTTTGGTCATGCTACCTTTGCTTTGCTCTTCTTTTTCGGACACATTTGGCATGGCGCTAGAACATTGTTCCGAGATGTTTTTGCTGGTATTGATCCAGATTTGGATGCTCAAGTGGAATTTGGAACATTCCAAAAAGTGGGAGATCCAACTACAAGGAAACAGGCAGTTTGATACACATTGTTATAGTATCTTTCACCTCTCTTTTTTGATTTGACATGGGAAACATCTCCCATCCTTTCTTTGACTCTTTTTCTTTCTTTATATGGGAAATTATCCCAAATGACAAATGAATAGGTGTGGAAGTTATAATTGTAAATAAACCAGGATCGAATCTATGGAAGCATTGGTTTATACGTTCCTTTTAGTTTCGACTTTAGGGATAATTTTTTTCGCTATCTTCTTCCGAGAACCACCTAAGGTTCCACCAACTCCAACTAAAAGAATAAAATAATTTCATTTAAGTAAGAAGTCCCCCTATCTGG
Organism: Triticum urartu; assembly: GCF_056163025.1. NCBI lineage: Eukaryota > Viridiplantae > Streptophyta > Magnoliopsida > Poales > Poaceae > Triticum > Triticum urartu. Next base: position 4,743,711 of record NW_028260368.1, on the reverse strand, counting down.
GAGACTTCTTACTTAAATTAGTCTCCGTGTTCTTCGAATGGATCTCTTAATTGTTGAGAGGGTTGCCCAAACGCGGTATATAAGGCATACCCAGTAAAGCTTACAAGTAAACCAGATATGGAGATGGCGACTAAAGTTGCTGTTTCCATTTTTATAGAATTTCAAGATTACAATGGATCTACGAAAAGATCGTGTATTTACAACTACAACGGAATAGTATACAAAGTCAACACCAATGATTAAATAGAATTTATGGCTACACAAACCGTTGAAGATAGTTCTAAACCTAGGCCAAAACGAACTGGTGCAGGTAGTTTACTGAAACCCTTGAATTCGGAATATGGGAAAGTCGCCCCGGGTTGGGGGACTACTCCTTTTATGGGGATCGCAATGGCTTTATTCGCTATATTCCTATCTATCATTTTAGAAATTTATAATTCTTCCGTTTTACTGGACGGAATTTTAACCAATTAGGTTTCTACTAACTAAAACTAGGAAGTCAGAGTTTTTCCATCCAAAAAAGCCTTTCTAGTTTAAGATCTACATTTCTAGATATTATGGTAGTTCGACCGCGGAATTTTTTTGTTTCGGTATCTCTGGAATATGAGTGTGTGACTTGTTAGAATTGATCCTATTGATAATACATAGAAAGGGCCTGTTATCTCTATCAAGATGATTCTAATTCGTCAGATATTATTTATTCTAGTATCTGGAACACGAAATAGATAGAGTGGATCAAAAAAAAATGGAACTATGATTCATACTCACTATTAAGACCTCGCAACCAGACTGAAAAATTCAAGTAGTTCTTAAATAAAAATAAAAAAGAAATTTTCTTCCTTCCAATTTTGTTTGCCCAAAAGACAACTTTTTTTCTCTCGATTTTGTCGAGTCATTACACTGATTCAATAAATGATTATCAAGCGGTTCTTATTCGAAGAACCCTTGCCTTTTGTTTAGCTTGAGACTAAATCATCGTGGCTCTAGTATGAATCTAAGGTTTTAATTGAACTGATTCATAGGATCTCAACAAGATAATTTCTATATTACGCATAAAAAAACAAATCCTTTATAGGGAAGAGAAAAGTCAAGAAGCCTCTAATGACCAACATAAGGGAAAGGAAGAAAGAAAGACGCGCCAACTTGAGATTTTTTGGCATTATCATCACAAAGAAGATATTCCGGATTTTTCTTATTTGATATCTTCAAGGCAAATCGACCCAATTCAGTGGCTGATGAAGTTTTGAACCTTTTTTCTAATATTCGTTGAAAATTTTTGTGTTTCTGCTTGAGCCGTACGAGATGAAATTTTCATATACGGCTCTTAGAGGGGGACTCGGGTTAGTTACCTATCTCAATAAAGTATATGATTGGTTTGAGGAACGTCTTGAGATTCAGGCAATTGCAGATGATATAACTAGTAAATATGTTCCTCCCCATGTCAACATATTTTATTGTTTAGGGGGAATTACACTTACTTGTTTTCTAGTACAAGTCGCTACCGGTTTTGCTATGACTTTTTACTACCGACCAACCGTTACAGAGGCTTTTTCCTCGGTTCAATACATAATGACCGAGGCCAACTTTGGTTGGTTAATCCGATCAGTTCATCGATGGTCAGCAAGTATGATGGTTTTAATGATGATCCTGCATGTATTTCGTGTGTATCTCACAGGGGGATTTAAAAAACCCCGCGAATTAACTTGGGTCACAGGTGTGGTTTTGGCTGTTTTGACTGCATCATTTGGTGTAACTGGTTATTCTTTGCCTTGGGATCAAATTGGCTATTGGGCAGTCAAAATTGTGACAGGTGTACCTGACGCCATTCCGGTAATAGGATCGCCTTTAGTGGAGTTATTACGCGGAAGTGCTAGTGTGGGCCAATCCACTTTGACTCGTTTTTATAGTTTACATACCTTTGTACTGCCTCTGCTTACTGCCGTATTTATGTTAATGCACTTTCCAATGATACGTAAGCAAGGTATTTCGGGTCCTTTATAGGGAAGGCATATCATAGAGAATTATAATTATCATATATCATATCGGGTAGGTTTTGGTATTTCATTGCTACAAGCATGGGTTATTGTAAAATAACACATGTCATTTGGATACTTCTCTTCAACTCCAAAGTATTTTTATACAATACAAATAGTTGAAGTTAATTTTACGAAAGAAAAAAGGCGGATTATGGGAGTGTGTGACTTGAATTATTGATTTGGCCATGCAGATAAAGAATTGGATCTGCCACATTAGAATTCACAACCAAAGGTGTCTCCGCATCCAATCAACATGTAAGTCCCCTACCTAGGAAGGATAGGCTGGTTCACTTGAGGAGAATATCTTCTATGATCATACCGCAACCATGTCATCCATGAACAGGCTCCGTAAGATCCCATAGAGTAGAAATGGAATAAGTCATGTGACATGATCCAGTTCTCTATTTATTACACTTACCTTTTTATTATAGTATGGAAATGCATTCATTTTCTTTGCATCGATTGTGATCCGCAATACTATCGGAGTAAAAGAAGGGATCTAAGGAAGAATGTAGGCTAAACTTTTTGATTTTTTATTAGTAACAAGTAAATATTTTGTTTGGAGGTAAGAAACTTGCGATATTGAGGGGATAAATACCAACTAATCAAGAGACATGAGACAATCCACAAAGCAATTGATCATGATCAAATTTGTAAGCCCACTTGGATATTGAGCATTTACCCATAAGAATAGGATTATTTTCAATGAGTAGTTGTAGGTGCAACTTCGGAAAAGAGAATCTGATAAAGCTTTTCTTGCCTAGAGTCATTGAGTCATTATAAACCTTAATTCTATTAAGGATCTTCCGCGGTCTTATTTCTTTCACTCTTGCTCGAGCCGGATGATGATAAATTCTCATGTCCGGTTCCTTTGGGGGATGGATCCTAAAGAGTTCACCTATCCCAATAACAAAGAAACCAGACTTAAATGATCCTGTATTAAGAGCTAAATTAGCTAAAGGGATGGGACATAATTATTACGGGGAACCCGCATGGCCCAACGATCTTTTATATATTTTTCCAGTAGTAATTCTAGGTACTATTGCATGTAATGTAGGTTTAGCGGTTCTCGAGCCATCAATGATTGGTGAACCGGCAGATCCGTTTGCAACTCCTCTGGAAATATTACCCGAGTGGTACTTCTTTCCCGTGTTTCAAATACTCCGTACGGTACCCAATAAGTTATTGGGCGTTCTTTTAATGGTTTCTGTGCCAACAGGCTTATTGACAGTACCTTTTCTAGAGAATGTCAATAAATTCCAAAATCCATTTCGCCGCCCAGTAGCTACGACCGTTTTTTTAATCGGTACTGTAGTAGCTCTTTGGTTAGGTATTGGAGCAACATTACCCATTGATAAATCATTAACTTTAGGTCTTTTTTAGATATTTTTTGATTCATTCAACCGTGAAGTACCATAGGTATCTAGGAAATAGTTACTTCCAAGTGAATCTTCCCTAGATACCTAAAATCCATTTTATTATGATCCATTTCGCGAAAATATAGATTGTACCAAAGATGCTAAATTGTTTTCTTTTTATTCTAACTCGAAAAAGAAGAAGAAAAAAAATTGCAATGGATTTAAAACGAGAGTTTATTCTTAAGTAAATCAATTGGGAGATGCTTCTCTAGAGTGTCCCATATATGTTTTCTATCTTCCATACGAAAACTGTCAATTCTCAGAAGATCTTCTTCAGTCTTACTCAAAAGGTCCAATAGTGTATGTATATTGGCCCTTTTTAGACAATTATACGTTCTAGAAGTCAATTCTAATTGATCAATAAAAATACAATTCAATGGAATTCCTTTTTTGTTTTTCTTTAGATTAGTTAATCTTTTTTGAAAAGTAAAAAGGGGTGGAGTAAACCTGTTTTTATTTTCTTCGAAACTAGCGCCCTCTTCCTCCGCGTGTAGAAAAGGAAGAAATAAATCAATCAAATTACGAGAAGCCTCATAAAGTGCTTCCTTAGGGGTTAAACTTCCATTAGTCCATATTTCTAGAAAAAGTATCTCGTGTTTTTCATTTCCATTCCCACAAGAAAAAATACTATAATTCACATTTCGAACAGGCATGGATACAGCATCTATAGGATAACTTCCATCTTGATAGTTCTTTCTGAGTTCTGTCTGATATCCACGATCTCTCTTGATCTGTAAATCAATACAGAAATCAATGGGCTCTGTCAAGTTAGCTATAGGTTGTGCCGTATCAACGATTTCTACGGAAGGCGGTAAGATGATATCTTGAGCAGTTATGTATCTAGGACCTTTGACGCAAATGGATGCGTCTCTAACTCCATAGAGATTACTTCTCAATACAATTTCTTTCAAATTTAGTAAAATTTCTTGTACGGATTCTTCAATACCTGCTATTGTAGAATACTCGTGCGGCACGCTCCCAAATTTTGCACGTGTGATACATGTTCCTTCTATTTCTCCAAGTAAAGCTCTTCGCAAGGCAATACCGACGGTGTCCGCTTGACCTTTTCTAAGCGGGGACAGAATGAAACGACCATAATAAAGGCGCTTACTATCTACTCTTGATTCAACACACTTCCACTGTAGTGTTTGAGTGGATCCTGCTACCTCCTCTCGAACCATAATAGACTAGTATTATTATTTTATCATTGAATCGTTTATTTCTCTTGAAATGAAAGTTGAAAGCGGGTTAATTCTTTTACAGACGTCTTTTTTTAGGCGGTCGACATCCATTATGCGGCATAGGTGTTACATCGCGTATACAACTTAATCGCACACCACTTTTAGCAATGGCTCGTAATGCGGCATCTCTTCCACTACCAGCGCCCTTTACCATAACTTCTGCTCGTTGCAAACCTACTGTACGAATAGCATCTACTGCTGTTCTTTGACCAGCATAGGGTGATGCTTTTCTTGAGCTTTTGAATCCACAAGTACCGGCCGAGGACCAAAAAACCACCCGACCTTGTGGGTCTGTAACAGTTATAATGGTATTGTTGAAACTAGCTTGAACATGAATAACCCCTTTTGTTATTCTACGTGCACTCTTCCGTAAACTAAAACGTGCATTCCTACGTAAACCAATACGCACTTTCTTACGTGAACCAATTTTTGGTATAGCTTTTGCCATATTTTATTATCTCATAAATATGAGTTAGAAATAAAAAAAAGAAAAAAAGATACAAAGATATCCGTTTCAGGGTAAAATAAACCCTTTACTTTAATTATTTTAAATGAAATTATTTTATTTGGAATTGGAACATTTCCGCGGGTACTTTTTTTTACTTTTTAGAAAGTAAAGTTCTTTTTCGAAAGATTACCCCTGTCTTTGTTTATGCTTCGGATTAGAGCAAATGACTCTAATTCGTCCACGCCTACGAATCAGTCGACATTTTGTACAAATTTTACGAACGGAAGCTCTTATTTTCATATTTCCGTATCCTTTTTTAAACTATGAATCTAATCTTTTGGAAAAAATAAGTCTCTTCGCTTGAATTTTAGAACTTAGAATTTATTACCCTAGAAAAAAAAAGAAAAACCTAATCCTTTGAATCTTTGGTATCCTTCAAATCTTCGCTATCCTTCAAATCTTCGCTATCCTTCGAGTCTTCGATACGCTTCGAATCCTTATGGGGAAGTCTATAAATTATACGTCCCTTGCTTGAATCATAACGACTTACTTCAATTTTGACCCTATCCCCCATCAGTATTCGTATAGAACTAGACCGTATCTTTCCTGAAATATAGCCTAGGATGATGGTGTCATTCTCTAGCCGAACGCGGAACATTCCATTGGGTAGGGCTTCCGTAACTAAACCTTCGAAAGTTACTTTTGCTTCTCTCGGGTTTTTTTTTTCTCTCCTATTTTTTTTTTCTGTCATATTTTTTTTCTCCTATTTTTCTATTTTTATTTTAAAAATAGGAAGGGCGAGATAGAATTCGAGCACTATAGGCGGGGCGATTACCATATATAACATAAGACTTCTCCCCCAATTCTGTTTAGTCGAGCTTCTCGATCTGTCATTATTCCTCGAGAAGTAGAAAGAATAGCAATTCCCATTCCACCCAAAACTTTAGGAATTCCTTGATAGTTGGTATAAATTCGTAAGCCGGGTCGGCTGATACGCTTTAAAAAGGTTCTTGTTCTATATATTCCTTTTATAGTCTTTCTCTTTTGATGTCGCAAAGTTGAAACCAAGAAATATCTGTTACGTTCCTGATGTTTCCGAACACTTTCAATAAAACCCTCTCGTAGAAGTATTTTAACAATGTTTTCGGTAATATTTGTAGATACTACTCGAACTGTTCCTTTTTTATTCATGTCCGCATTTCTTATAGAGGTTAGTAAATCAGCAATAGTGTCCTTGCCCATAAGACTCTAATTCTAGGTTCCTCCTAATTTTTCTATAATCAACATGTTTTCTTTTTTTTTTTTTCATTTTGGATTTTAAAACATATACGTAAAACACAATCTACTAAATTAATTCTTTGGTCTCAATTTCGCCTACTAGTATTTATAATACTTCAGGAGCTAATGAAACTATTTTGGTAAAATTCAATTCTCTCAATTCCTCGGCAATCGCGCCAAAAACTCGAGTTCCTTTTGGATTGCCTTTTTGATCAATTATAACCGCAGCATTGTCATCATAGCGGATTATTATACCGTCTTCGCATTTGAACTCTTTACATGTACGTACAATTACAGCTCGAATTACTTCGGATCTTTCTAGAGGCATTTGGGGCAATGCGTCTTTGATTACAGCAACAATAACATCACCAATACGAGCATATCGCTGATTACCAGCAGCTCCTATGACTCGAATACACATCAATTTTCGAGCTCCACTATTATCTGCTACATTTAAAAGGGTCTGAGGTTGAATCATATTATTTTGATTTCAATTTGTTATTTCAATGCAAAAGGATGAAAGAAATATTGTCTTTCCAGAAAGAAAAACCGAGCATTTTTTTTTATCTTCCATACCCCTTTTAGGGTTCTATATCTCTAATCGAATAAATTGACTTCGTATGGGCATTTTACTGGCAGCTATGGAGATAGCTGCTCTAGCTACAGTTTCAGATACTCCCCCCATTTCATAAAGTATACGACCAGGTTTAACAACGGATACCCAATATTCGGGGGACCCCTTTCCCGAGCCCATACGTGTTTCCGTGGGTCTTAGTGTAACCGGTTTGTCGGGAAATATACGTACCCATATTTTTCCACCACGACGTGCATATCGTGTTATTGCTCTTCGTCCTGCTTCTATCTGTCTCGCCGTGATCCAAGCGGGTTCAAGTGCTTGAAGAGCATATCTACCAAAACAAATACGATTGCCTCGGCAGGATTTTCCTTTCATTCTTCCTCTATGTTGTTTGCGAAATCTGGTTCTTTTGGGGTTATAGTCGATGGTTCTCTTTCTTAGTTCCATCTCTACTGCAAAACTGGACATGAGAGTTTCTTCTCATCCAGCTCCTCGCGAATGGAATCAGAAAGCATGTAAATTTCTCTAATTCATAATATTCCAAAATATTACGGTACGGATAGATACACATTAATAGATAATAGAAAAAGTTCGGTTTTTTTTATATTGAATTTGTTAAAACAGAAAAATATAATATATAGTCAAAAAAGAAGATCTAGAATATATCCAGATGTGTGTGTATATTTATCTAAATTCTATATTTATAGATAATGTAATCCTTCTTAAAAAAATCCTTATTTTTACTCTTATTGAATCGCGGTAAAGTATTCTAATTCAATAAGAATTTCGCGGGCGAATATTTACTCTTTCCTGTCTTATTTGTTAATTTATAAACTTACCAAATAAGACAATTTTTTTGGTTTGTTCCGCCATCCCACCCAATGAAGTGTTAGGATTCTTTTCAATAAAATCCTATGGAATCATAGGTTCTGTCGTTCCCACTGCTTCTCCTTGAATGGTTAGGTCTGAATCCCGCAACGGAGCTTCCAAAAAATTTCTTTCCGAGTTAATTTTCTCAGTTTTATTAACCCGGGCGGCTCTTTATTATTGCTTTAAATTTGTAGTTCTTGTTTCAAGTTACAATTTTTAATTCTCTATTATTTTTATTATATTGATGCTTTATCACATTGCCTTTTATGATGTAATTCATAGACCATACATAGTGGAATCCTATATCTTATTTATTTCCTCTTCCTTCTTTCTATCATCCCTCCCTTTATCCACATCCCTTTAGTTTTGCTTCACAACCTAGAATCCCTTTTCTTTTTTAGAGAAAAAATTGCAGTTGCTACAACTATATGACACATCTACTCATTTATGTTATGATAGAGGTATTTATTCATATAGTGACTGTTTCTTAGTTAGGATCTCGACAATACGAAGCAATAGGTTGGTTATTAGTTAATTTTCTATAATTACTAAGTTTTTTTCTTAAAAAAAAGAAAAAAATAACGAGTCACACACTAAGCATAGCAATTATATTAAATGATTTATCAATTTTCATTAAATCTTATAGAAAGAGGTATAATTTCTTCTTTTGCAGGGATTTCAGGAAAAAAGTCTCTTGTCATTTTTTATTCTATCAATGGACAGAATCCGAAGACAAGATTACTTATTCTTCGTCTACGAATATCCAAATTTTTACACCTAATACTCCATAGATAGTCCGAATTGGATAGCAGCAATAATCAATTTTAGCGCGAATTGTTTGGAGGGGAAGTCTACCCTTTTTAATAGATTCGGCGCGTGCAATTTCTTTTCCTCCGAGACGACCCGCAATTTTTACTTTTACTCCCCTTATATCTGCTTTTTTAGTTAATTCAATGGCTTTTTTCATTGCCTTTCGGAATGAAACTCTATTTTTTAATTGGAAAGCTATATATTCTGCAAGAATGTTAGGCTGTCTATAAGGTTCTTTAACTTTTTCGATAGAAATATTAAATCTCTGGTTTACAGAGTTAATTTCCTTTTGTAGATCTTTCTCTAATTCTTCGATTGCTCCTTTTTTCTTTAATAAATTTGGGAATCCAATATGGATTATGACGTGGATCGTATCGATTTCTTTTTGGATTTCTATATGTGTAATTACTTCGGAACTTGAACCTGAGTCCATTTTTCTATTATGTGTAATTACTTCGGAACTTGAGTCTGATTCTATTTTTCTATTCGAGCCCTTTTTCCTATTCTTTTGTATATAGTTCTTGATACAATCCCTTATTTTTTTATCTTCCTGTAGACCTTCAGAATAATTTTTTGGTTGTGCGAACCAAAAGGAATGGTGTTTTTGGGTTGTACCAAGTCTGAAACCGAGTGGATTTATTTTTTGTCCCATATTTTTCTATTCTATATTTTTTTTACTGGGAATCGAAATCTTAGATGGATCTAAAGGTTATTTAGATTTCTTTACTATATTTAGTACAATTGTTATATGACACATGCTTTTTTTTATGGGGAAACTACGTCCTCGAGCTCGAGGTCTGAATTTCTTCATAATAGTACTCCTACTGACTTCGGCTTTAGTAATAAATAAATTCGCTTTGTCGAAATCCCTATAATGAGTAGCATTTGCGGCTGCCGAATAAACCAACTTTAAGATGGGATAAGATGCTCGATAGGGCATGAGGTTCAGTATCATAACAGTTTCCTCGTAGTAACGCCAGCGAATCTCGTCAAGAACTCTTTGTGCTTTGAAAACAGACATAGGGATACGTTTTTGTGCTTTGAAAACTCTCTCGAACTTAAGTAGACGATCGGTTGGAACTTTCCTTGCGAGTTTCCTTAGCCCACTTTTCTTCTTCTTTATCCTAGGGATATACTTTACTAGTTTGAAACTTGTCATAAATAAGGTTATTCCCCGCCTACCTTTACTTTATTTTGAATCTTTTTTTCTTCTTAATCTTTCTATTCAGAATTCAGTTAACGACGAGATTTAGTATCCTTTCTTGCATTTTCATAACTCGTGAAATGCCGAGTAGGCACGAATTCCCCCAATTTGCGACCTACCATAGGATTTGTTATGTAAATAGGTATATGTTCCTTTCCATTATGAATCGCGATTGTATGGCCAACCATTGTGGGTAGAATGCTAGATGCCCGGGACCACGTTACTATTGTTTCTTTCTCCTCCTTCATATTGACCTTTTCTATCTTTGCCAATAAATGATGAGCTACAAAAGGATTCGTTTTTTTTCGTGTCACAGCTGATTACTCCTTTTTTCCTTTTTAAAGAGTGGCATTCTATGTCCAATATCTCGATCGAAGTACGGAGGTCAGAATAAATAGAATAATGATCAATGGAAAAAAGAAAAAAATCCTTTAGCTGGATAAGGGGCGGATGTAGCCAAGTGGATCAAGGCAGTGGATTGTGAATCCACCATGCGCGGGTTCAATTCCCGTCGTTCGCCCATCGCATTATTGCAAATTCCAAAAATGCAATTTTCCATATTCCTAGTTACGTATTTACTTACGGCGACGAAGAATAAAACTATCGCTATATTTTTTCCTTTTCCTAGTTCTTCTTCCAAGCGCAGGATAACCCCAAGGGGTTGTGGGTTTTTTTCTACCAATGGGAGCTTTCCCTTCACCGCCCCCATGGGGGTGGTCCACAGGGTTCATAACTACCCCTCTTACTACGGGGCGTTTACCTAGCCAACACTTAGATCCGGCTCTACCCAAACTTTTTTGGTTCACCCCAACATTACCCACTTGTCCGACTGTTGCTAAGCAGTTTTGGGATACTAAACGGACCTCCCCAGATGGTAATCTTAAAGTGGCCGATTTACCCTCTTTTGCAATGAGTTTCGCTACAGCACCTGCTGCTCTAGCTAATTGCCCACCCCTTCCACGTGTGATTTCTATGTTATGCATGGCCGTGCCTAAGGGCATATCGGTTGAAGTAGATTCTTCTTTTCTCTCAAAAAACCCCTTCCCAAACTGTACAAGCTTCTTCCAAAGCATACGGCTTTCTAGATGTATATGACGATCTCTAGACAGATGGATCTTATATGAATCATATGATGAAGTACCACATGAGTGGATATATAGGAAAGGAATCCAAATCTGCCGAATCGCTCATGTTATGATCTTCTACATCCTAGGTCTCTGCGTTCCGTCATCTGGCTTATGTTCTTCATGTAGCATTCAGATCGAATGACTCTATGAAATTACGTCGATACTTCCACATATTATGGGTAACGTAGGAGACATCCCTATTTTCCCCCGGGGGTCTTAATTACCACTGCTTAGCTTTCAATTTGCCTCTGACCATCAAATTAAATGTGAATAACCCGTCCTCCTCTCTTTGAAACAAGGGGCGCTTCCGGTTCTGTGCGTGCTTCAAACAATTTTGTCTTCTCCATATTACCATATCTCTAGAGCCAATAATTTTCTATGAGGAACTACTGAACTCAATCACTTGCTGCCGTTACTCAACAGTTTTCTGTTGAGGTCTATCCCGTAGAGGTAGTCAAATTGGATCAGTGATCGATTTCTAGGTTTCGTCGTAAACCTAATTGGTTACTTCCAATTACGTAAATCAATAGTTCAAACCGCACTCAAAGGTAGGGCATTTCCCATTGATATAGGAACTTTTGTACCAGAAACAATAGTATCTCCAATTATAGCCCCTCTGGGATGTAAAATATATCTCTTCTCACCATCCCCATAGTGTATGAGACAAATGTATGCATTTCGATTAGGGTCGTATTCTATGGTTACGATTCTACCAGATATGTCTTTTTGATTCCGTCGAAAATCTATTTTACGGTATAGGCGCTTATGACCTCCCCCTCTATGCCTTGCGGTAATGATTCCTCTGGAATTACGACCTTTACCACAACGGTGCCGTCCATGGATCAAATTATTTCGTGGATTGGATTTCACTTGCCTGTCTACGGTTCCCTTGCGTGTGCTCGGGATAGGTGTTTTGTATAAATGTTTCGCCGTATTATTAAGTATTCTCCTTTAGTTTTTTTCTCTATCTAGAAGTGGAATAGAATAACCCGGTTGAAGGGTAATGATCATACGTCTGTAATGCATTGTATGGCCCAGAATAGGTCCTATTCTTCTACCTTTTCCAGGTAGTCGATGGCTATTCACAGCTACCACCTTAACACCAAAGAAGAGTTCGACCCAATGCTTTATTTCTGTCTTAGTGAATCCCGATTCGACATTAAAAGTATATTGATTCTTTCCCAATAAACGAAGACTTTTTTCTGTAAATACTGCGTATTTGATTCCATCCATAAATCGACTTTCCCTCCTATGCTCTGAGTTCCAGTATCGATAAGAATTCGAGTTCTTATTGTTCTTATGTTATGGTATGAATATACCATACCAATTCGTTATGTATGGATGATGGATGAGATTCCATGGATAGAGAGCCAGTTCCAATAGACTTATGGAATGTTCCCGTTCGTGTGCATCCAGCAGGAATTGAACCCGCAAATTTACCAATTATGAGTTGGGCGCTTTAACCATTCAGCCATGGATGCTTAACAGGGATCATCGTACATCGTAAATAACCAATTTTCATATAGAAAGACATATCATAGAAAAATGAAATCGAAAATATTCCGAGATGGCAAATATTCGGAGATGACTATGAAAACACCTCTCTGGATCCTCGAATTGAAAGAGAGATTGAGAGGGATCAAGAATCCTAATTCTCGCTATTTGGAATGGATCCAATTCTATTGAGTCTGACTCATAGTGATCATTTCTCTTTAGCAAAGAATGACCTTGGTTATCAAAGGATTGAACAACCGGGATCCATTTACTTATGATACCTAGTTGGCATTGATAACAAGGATCTAATGAATTATGAGTTTAATAGATCCTCTTTAGCAGAAAGACGTATATTCCTTGCTCATTATCAGACAATCACTTATTCCCAAACCTCGTGTGGGACTAATCGTTTTCATTTACCATCTCATGGAAAACCCTTTTCGTTCCGCTTAGCCCTATCGGGTATTTTAGTGATAGGTTCTGTAGGAACTGGACGATCCTATTTGGTCAAATACCTAACGAAAAATTACGATTTTCCTTTCATTAAGGTACGAGGGCTTCTTATTCCACAAGAACGAAAGCACCTTTTCATTCTTTCATATACTAGGGGTTTTTACTTGGAAAAGACAATGTTCCATACTAAAGGATTCGGGTCCATAACCACGAGTTCCAGTGCACTAGATCTTGTAGCACTTAGCAACGAAGCCCTATCCATTAGTATTCCACATAAGAAATCCATTCTAGAAAAAAATACAATTAGATTAGCTCTTCATAGACAAACTTGGGGTTTGCGAGCCAAGGTAAGATCGGCTCGGGATCATGGGACCCTTTTCTATCAGATAGGAGGGGCTCTTGTACAAAATAGACTTACTAAGTAATAACCCCATAGAATCTATCTATATAAAGATAAAGAGGCAATCGTGTCAGGAAGCGGGTTTTTCTTTGGCCAAAAGGTACTTCGAACTTGGAACGAGCATGAAGAGATTAACGAGACTTCTTTCTCTTTTGAGTTTTTCTGGCGGACCTGCCGCGCAAGATCTTTGGTCTTCCCCTGGAACCGATGAAAAAAAGTGGATCGCTTCTTATGTACTCGCTCAGAATGATTCTTCTCTATCTATAGTTCATGGCCTATTAGAAGTAGAAGGTGCTCTGGTGCAATCCTTACCGACAGAAAAAGATTGCAGTCAGGTTGATAATAGTCGAGTGACATTACTTCGTCGGTCCGAACTAAGGAATCTGTTAGAAATGTTTTGAAATGGAT